>NC_071657.1:57946876-58081876 GCF_014839835.1 Dryobates pubescens | reverse complement strand
TTTAGACAAGCAGGTCTATTCCCTAGGTGGTAGCTTTAAGCATTACTGTGGTACAAACAAACTATGCCACTGGGCATACAGTTTAGAAATCTTCCTCTTATCTGGGCCAGCTGAAGGATTATTCACCTACTGATGCTGAAAGAGCTGTGTATTGCAGAACGTTACTAAAGGCTTTCTTCACTTTGTAAAGCACTCTCTATGCAATTGGTTCATGATTTTGCAAATCAGGCAGCTGTCTGGTAGGATTTCATTGAGGTTTAGTGGAGAAAAGCCAGGTCTGAAGAAAATTAATGTAGTAATCTCAAATGTTTCATATATAGACTTTCTATGAGCTCTGTCCTATTTTTTTTTTTCTTTTAAAAGAAATGTCAAAGAAAACACCTGTTTGGAAAAAAATCTCATGAGTGAAACAGGCTGTAATCTTGTTAGAGTCTAAACTCAACTAGGAAGTTATTTTCTGAGGCTAAATAGCCAGAAAGCTGAAGAACATGGAGTATGTGATTAGTTCCACTAATGAAAACAATCCATCAGTCTCTCACAAGGCTACCACTTTTGCAGTCATTTCATGCTGCATAGTTTAGAGACAAAACTCACTCTGGGTGTTAGGCACTTCTTTTGAATTAATGGAACCTGATCAATCTTTATTTGATTAAAATTAAATGGAATCTGGGCAACGTTTCTTTCCGTATGTTTATCTTGACATTTTACTTCCGTTTTAGAACTGAGAAATTATTTTTGTTTAACACTGCTCCATTTTCTTTTCCATTTTCTTCCCCTGACAACAGCAGTTAGATTAATATGTTATTGCTGGTACTTAGAAATCTTGGTGGAGTTTTCTTTGTAAATTAACTGCTTGAGGAATTAGGAATATTAAAAATCCTTTTCCCAGTATTGTTTTGGAGCAATATGCTCAGTTTTCATTGTTTAATTTGAACAGTAAGTAATGTATTTGCCTCAGATACAAGCAAATGTTACATATCTGAAAAGCTGTTAATTTTCAGTGAACTGGGCACCATCCCAAAACTTTGACCCTTAAGACCTGTTTGATTGCACTTGGGGAAAGGTGCTTTTCTCAAGATTGCTATGCTATGCTGTATTTCATTCAGCATTGTGGTGGTTTGGAGAATTCCCCCCCAACATTAAATTTGCCAGACCAGCTCAGTGGGAAGCAAATGAAAGATGTATTTACAAGAAAAACTGCAATCTACAATGCAATGCAATTAATATGTACAAATATACAATATTTAGTGAAATTTCTAAGAAACATGACTTTAGGTACACTATAGAACAGATAAAGAATGCATAGTGTATAACTCTGCAGTGAAGTGTGTGGTAGAGCTGCTTGTTACTGTGCAGCACATACAGGCATGTTAATTCTGATCCCAGAAACTGTACTGTGTGTTACCAAGATGTTAAGTAGTTACTGCAGCTATTGCAGCCAGTCTGAGTGTTTCGGTGGCATACTCCATGGCATGATGCAGACTGGGGAAGTTATTCTTGCTCCTGGAGACTTAGAATTACCCCATTTAAAACAATTGGTATTTGCCTTAGTGAAGGATAGTGCTTAACCCTGAATGTGCTTAAACAATAGACTTGACTGAGAAGCCAAAATCTGACAAGAAGAGACCTGAGCAGAAAGGCCTGTTTCTGCATCTGCTTCTTTGCTCTGGAGTTTCTGCCTCTTTCCTTTCTTTTCAGACTTTCCCCAAGGTGATAATTTTGTGCAGCAGACTGCCCTGCCCTGAATTACACCTGCCTGTGTCTATTGAGCTGAACTGCAGCGAGGCAGACTTGAAATATCACCTGAAGATACTGTTTTACGCTTAACCTGAGTAGCCTCGTTCACCTGTATATTCAACATGCAGTTGTAGCTGGATAATAAAAATTCCATTCATGACAGACCACCTATGCCCATACCAGAGAGGCTCCGAGTGACTTCATTCAGCCTTCTGGACTTCTGCCAGCTTCTCACAGTGAACACACACTGAAATTTACTCCCAAGTTCTCTTTTATATTTTTTTCAACCATTGACCTAACATCACCATGCCCATTAAACCATGTGCCAAAGTGTCAGGTACACACATTACTTGAACACCTCCAGGGCTGGTGACTCCACTACTTCCTTGAGTAGCCATTTAGTCACATCCTATCACCTGATACTAGAGATTAGAGTGTGATCCCCACCTCAACGCAGCCTCATTTCAGGTAGTCATGGAGTGCACTGAGGTCTCCCCTCAGCCTCTTCTCCTGACTCTACCCTTCACCAGCTTTGTTGCCCTGCTCTGGACATGTTCCGCCAACTTAATGTCTTTCTTGTAGTGAGGGGCCCAGAACTGAACACAGTATTTGGGGTCTGGCCTCACAGTTTTTACTTTACTAGCTCCAATAGGAAAAAAACACCACCATTTATTTCTTCTTTTCCTAAAAAACAGAAAAAAAAAAAAAAAGAAAGACAAAAATTAAAAAAAGACTGGTTTGCAAACCTAGGAGACTGGGAGATTTGATATAAAGATACCTTTGTGTATGTGTTTACCTGAATTGGGTGGGGATGTGTATTTATTTCTAAAGAGAGCAGTATGCCATTAAGTGGTAAAAAAGTGATCCTGATTTATTTTTTTTTTTAAATTGCAAAACTTTTTCTCAACAGTAGAGTTTATGTGGGTTTCAGAGTATAGCATAATGCTCTTTAACTACAATCAGTGCTCAGAACAGCAAGGAATTGCATCACACAGGAAAAAAATAAAGGTGTTTGCTACAGATAGCAGCTCCATGGGAACTGCAGGCTGTTACAGAAGAAGGTTCTGTGACAGATGACAGACAACACCCGAATTTGCTATGCTAGCCTTGTTCACCAGCGGCAACCGTGACAGAGCTTGGCTTTACACCACATAGAATAGAATAGAATAGAATAGAATGGAATGGAATGGAATGGAATGGAATGGAATAGAATAGAATAGAATAGAATAGAATAGAATAGAATAGAATAGAATAGAATAGAATAGAATAGAATAGAATACACCAGGTTGGAAGAGACCTTCAAGATCATCACATTCAACCTATCATCCAACACCACCCAACCAACTAAACCATGCAACCAAGCACCCTATCAAGTCTACTCCCGAACACCTCCAGTGATGGTGACTCCACCACCTCCTCAGGCAGCCCACTCCAATGGGCAATCACTCTCTCTGTGTAGAACTTCCTCCTAACCTCCAGCCTAAACCTCCCCTGGTGCAGCCTGAAACTGTGTCCTCTTGTTCTGGTACTGGCTGCCTGGGAGAAGAGACCATCATCTGTCTGTCTACAACCTCCCTTCAGGTAGTTGTAGAGTGATAAGGTCACCCCTGAGTCTCCTCTTCTCCAGGCTAAGCAACCCCAGCTCCCTCAATCTCTCCTCACAGGGCTTGTGTTCCAAACCCCTCACCAACTTTGTTGCCCTTCTCTGGACTCATTCCAGCAAGTCAACATCCTTCCTAAACTGAGGGGCCCAGAACTGGACACAGTACTCGACGTGTGGCCTAACCAGTGCAGTGTACAGAGGCAGAATGACCTCCCTGCTCCTGCTGGCCACACTGTTCCTGATACATGCCAGGATGCCATTGGCCCTCTTGGCTGCCTGGGCACACTGCACGCTCATATTAAGCTGGCTGTCAACCAGCACCCCCAGGTCCATCTCTGCCTGGCCGCTCTCCAGCCACTCTGACCCCAGCCTGTAGCTCTGCATGGGGTTGCTGTGGCCAATGTGCAGAACCCGGCACTTGGATGTGTTCAATCTCATGCCGTTGGACTCTGCCCATCTGTCCAGCCTGTTGAGGTCCCTCTGCAAAGCCTCTCTACCCTCCACTTGTTGTGCTTAACCTAATGTGCCTGGCTTGCTGTGATATGGAAGAAGGCTGGTGGCAGGGGAGGCTACCAGAAGCCCAGTGGGGTGTTAGCCTGATGAGCTAATGAAGATGGAGAGCATGTCTGAAGAAATGATGTGAGAGAGCCATTTCAGAGAAGCTGGAAGCCCTTCTACAGTTTGTGTATTCTGATTTCTGTGACTCCTAATTCCTTAAGGCAACAGACAGTGCCATGCACTTGTATGAAGATGGTGAAATCTAAGACTTCTAAAATTATATTTCTTGGATCCTCTGGGTATGTTCACCACTGGCTACCTCACATAGCAGCTATCTAAAGCAGTTTAAGTCACTTACTTTTTCTGTTTTAAAACTATAATTTTGATGAACTCTTCTTCACAGGCTGATAGTACTTCAAGGGTCTAAAAGCTACTCAGCTTCCCCATTGCAAGTACTACGAGTTCTAGGCAGTGCTAGGGCCCCATATGTCATCTGTGCACAGTTAAACAACAATAAATCTGCCCAAGGGCACTAGAGTTCCAGATTATATTGCAATGGCACAAGAATTCCACTTGTTTCTGTCTTTATCTATCCTAGGTGTTTTCAAAACATCCAAGTGTCTCATGGTGATTTTCTTTTGTCACAGAGGCAGAGGAGTCTGGCTGCTTATAAATTGCAGAGGAGCTAGATGCTAGCAAAGGACAGTGTGAAGTCATACAAGGAGTGTCTGATTGTCTTGTAAAAGTTTGTATGTTGTCATTTCAGTTTTCAGGGCTAAACCCAAATGGTGCAGAAAGTAGGTTACTCACCTCTTCCCCCCTCCCACTACCCCCTCCCACTACCCCAGGGTTAACAAGAAGTTAAGAAGGCAATTTTTACAAAAGATAAAAGGTATTTAAGGAAGAGGAAGGTACAGACATATTAGTGAAATGGATTCCCTGGGATGCAGGTCCAATCCCATGGCAGGTCGGCCCAACCACGTGGTCAAGAGCTTTCAGTAGCAGTAGCAGCAGACAGGGAGGCGAAGGCAGGGAAAGCAGAGGCTGGAAATTACTCCCCCTTGTATAGAGTGTAGGCAGGAAATGGAAGGGGATAAATATGACCTGGGGACCCACCCCCCGGCAGGGTCAGGTTTCCCTGCCCAACTTAAGGTCCACTCAAGAGAGTCAAGTTTCTGTCCTCCCCTCCACAGGCCTTAGACTACAACAGTATAGCTCAATTTTGTGTTCCATTGGCTTAATTTGATTTCAATCCCTATCACAGAACAATGCTATGTGATCATGTCTTCCAAAACATTTAGGTTGGAAGTGAAACATGGGCAATTCCATCTACCAATTAAAACAAATCCAAGCTGTTGCAGTAAACAGCTGTGACCCTGCTGTGTCACCTTCTTTTAGCTCTATCTGGAAGAAGTTCAGACGCAACTTCTGCCTAGATTTGGTACTGACAATTCTACTAGGCTGGAAAGCGAGCCAGCAGAGAAAGACCTGGGGGTGCTGATTGACAACCAGCTGAATAGGAGCCAGCAGTATGTCAGATGGCAAAGAATACCAACAGCACTCTGGCCTATATCAGGAATAGTGTGACAATCAGGACCAGGCAAGTGATGGTGCCTCTTTGCTCAGCACTGGTGAGGCCACACCTTGAGTACTGTGTTCTGTTTTGGGCACTTTACTGCAAGAGGAGTGGGTCCAGAGAACAGCAACAAGCAGGTGAAGGGTCTGGAGAACAAGTCTTAGGAGGAGCAGCTGACGGAACTGGGGTTGTTTAGTCTGGAGAAGAGGGGGCTGAGAGGAGACTCTATACATATACAGAACTACCTGAAAGGAGGTTGTAGCAAGGTGGTTGTTGGCCTCTTCTATTAGTAGCAAGTGATAGGACAAGAGGAAATAGCCTCAAATTGCACCAAGAAGGTTTACATTGGATAGCAGAAGAAACTTCCGAAAGGGTTCTGAAACACTGGAATAGGCTTCCCAAGGAGCTGGTTGAATCCTCATCCCTGGAGGTGTTTCAAAGAGGCAGAGCTTTGGTGCTAAGGGACATGGTTTAGCACCAGACTTGGTAGGATTAGGTAGTGGTTGGATTCCATGATCTTAAAAGTCTTTTCCAACTGAATGAGTTCCATAATTCTATGATGCTATGATTCTAACACTACAAAAGCAAAAATTTGGAACATGGGTTGTAACTGCTGTTATCTCCTACAAGAAATACCAACCAGCTCTTTTCAGCTGTTATTTCATGTGCATATCTTGGCTTAATCATTCTTAGTCTGTTGGTAGTGAGTATTGTTTAAGCCCCATTCAGAATTGGAATAACCCTGTGTAATGAGCTAAATAATGTAATTCCAAAGCAATAGATTGTCGGTTACTTTTTCTCATGTTTTTCTCAGCTTATGAATTAATTACTATTATACCCACAGATATAATTTTAAAATTATGTCCTTACTACTTAAAAGTCAGCATGAGGACAGATTTTTTTATTGGACATAAGTTTTCATCTTGCTGAAGACCCCATAAGAAGAGTGAAGTGTTAAAGAGAAGTCCCCAGCCTCTTGGTATTTAAAGAGACCAGGTGTCTATGTGGCTATGGGAAATACAGAATTAACCAGGCAATAATAAATAATACCGAAAATCAGGTGTGTGCAGCACAGCATGGCTTTAACATAATGAGTGTGGTCTGAAGAGATGCTCACCAATGCCTAAAGTTTCTTCCGCGCCTCAGTGACTTATCACCAGCATAAATGGGAGTTTCTAGTTAAGGCTTCCCTTCATAGTGAGAGGTATAAATGCAAATCCACTTATGAGGAGACCAATAAAAAGGACAAAGAACTAGACTAATGTCACTGTGCTCTGAAAGTATGTGTCAATAGAGCCTTTCAGAGCTCCACAAACAAGTCTTTCTGAAACATCACAGGTGGTGCTTCCCAAAGAAACCGGGGAAACCCTGGCCAGCCCTCTAATACCCTTTGGGGAAAACAAAAACTGACACTCCTGATGCCATACGGCATTAACACCTTCATGAAGTTTGGGGACTTACCACAATTAGTTTAAAGTATCTGTTCACCATTCTGAGTGCTGTCTATAACTTTGTTGTGTAAGTCCCTTTTTCTGTGGCCTCAAGATCTGATCCTAATGAATTAAGTTTGGGTTACTGAGTGAAAAGCCCATAACTGAAACCATTGCTTTCTTTTATGACACTTCATTTCACTTCCTCTGTAATAACTGTGAAGGAGTGTATGTCTCAAGATAGCTCCAAATAGAAGTCTGAATATCCCTGCTTATAAGAACCTGACTTTTTGTTTTGAGCTTGATTATTCTTGTCCATGTTCCAAATTGCTGGTTTGCTAGCATAAATGTATTAAAGGCATCTAAACTTGCTCAGGAATCACCCCATTGAAGCTGTGAAAGCTATCCCTTTGAGCTTAATACAACAAAGCCTTCTCTAAACAGCCAAAGATGTGTGTCTGTGTTGGTTTTGGTTTTATGGTTTTATTTTTACTTCTTCTGCACTGTCTTTGTGATTTGCTTGTGCAGAAATTTAAAAAATAAAACTGTGCTTTCAACTGACAGCTTGAAAATCAAATTAAAACAGCAGGGAAGAGAGAGGCAACTGAAGTTTCAATATTTTCTTACAATATTGGTTAATAACAACAAAAAGAACATAAACTCTAAAATGCCTTGGTTAACGATCATGAGCATGAATGCTGAGATATTTGAATTCAGATTCAGCTCTTGATTGTTGGAGTGTGTTCAAAGATGTAGGCCTTGGCTACAGGCCTTGTGTTTTTTATGCATAAAATACACACCTTTCACTGTTTCAGAATGTCTTTTAGGAATTTTTTGCTTTCTGATAATTTTTTTTGGTATCTTTTGTCATTGGAAGGAAAACTGTGTTCTGGGACAGCCAGTTCTAATATCTAATTATGTTGCAATTTGACTGATATCAAGAAAATTCAATGTCTTCCAGGCACACTTTGAAACCTCCTTTCGCTCTATTGATTTTTTACCTTAAAGGTCTTCCAAGACAATGATGAAGGTTCGTAACTGAATGAGTTCAAGAACAGTAGAGACATCTAGACAAGACAAAAGCAAGTCTTGCACCTGGGTCTTTCTGTCAAAGGTGTTCATAGTCAATTTACTTCCCAGGACTTCCTTGGATGTGGAACTTTTTCCAAGCTTCTGAAGGAGAACTGAATTTTAATATAAAAGTAAGATATTTAGGCCACACCTCGAGTACTGTGTCCAATTCTGGGCCCCTCAGTTTAGGAAGGGTGTTGACTTGCTGGAACGAGTCCAGAGAAGGGCAATGAAGTTGGTGAGGGGTTTGGAACACAAGTCCTATGAGGAGAGATTGAGGGAGCTGGGGTTGCTTAGCCTGGAGAAAAGGAGACTCAGGGGTGACCTTATTACTCTCTACAACTGCCTGAAGGGAGGTTGTAGACAGGCAGAGGTTGTTCTCTTCTCCCAGGCAACCAGTACCAGAACAAGAGGACACAGTCTCAGGCTGCACCAGGGGAGGTTTAGGCTGGAGGTTAGGAGAAAGTTTTACACAGAGATAGTGATTGCCCATTGGAATGGTCTGCCTGAGGAGGTGGTGGAGTCACCATCACTGGAGATGTTCAGGAGGAGACTTGATAGGGTGCTTGGCTGCAGGGTTTAGTTGGTTGGGTGGTGTTGGATGATAGGTTGGACACAATCTTGAAGGTCTCTTCCAACCTGGTCTATTCTATTCTATTCTATTCTATTCTATTCTATTCTATTCTATTCTATTCTATTCTATTCTATTCTATTCTATTCTATTCTATTCTATTCCATTCTATATACTGTGAACAGTTGCAGGTTAGTGAATTAAAGCTGGCTGTTGAATTGACACCCAGTCTAGGTGTAGTGGTTTGAGCCGTAACTGGAAGTTAAGAGCTCAGATGGGAGCAAGGCTGAGAATCTCTCCCCTGCTCCCCTGCTCCTCCCTCCCAACAGAGAGGAAAAAAAAAGGAATGGGAAGGACCAAATCCACCAAGCAATAATTTGGAGTCAGCCTGGAAGTAGGTAAAGAGTTTTCTTTAAACAATATATGTATAACAATAACAGGTAAGGTTCACAAGGGCAAGGAACGAAGATGGATGGGGGCGGGGGGAACAGGAATACAAAACCAGTCTCTCTCTCTGAAGAGGCATGGAGGCAGCAGGGAGAAGGATCAGGCCCAACCACGTGGCAGAAGAGCAGGAAAGCAGCTGCAGTAGCTCTTGTCCAGGAGAGGCAGGAGCCAAAAAGGAGAGCTAATGACTCCAATGCCTTCCCTTTTATACCCTAGCTGGGCAGGGATGGGGGGAGTGGAAAAGACTCAGTTTCCCAAGGGGAAAACACCCTGCAGGGAGGGCAAAGCACTTGCAAGTCCTCCACTCTGTTTTCAGAATGGGCGTTAACCCACCACACTATGTTAAATGATATTCCTTTCTAATGCCAATTATTTAAATGGATAGTACCCTTTTAAAGGCTATCTCTGCTGGAATGCTGAAGAGAAGGTCTGTTCTGAGTTGGATGTAGGTTAAGCCAACGTGGTACCCATCCACAAGAAGGGCCGGTTGGATGAGCCAGGGAATTACAGGCCTGTCAGCCTGACCTCAGTGCCAGGCAAGATTATGGAGCAGGTCATCCTGAGTGCAATCACACAACACTTAGGGGATGGCCAAGGGATCAGGCCCAGCCAGCATGGGTTTAGGAAGGGCAGGTCCTGCCTGACCAACCTGATCTCCTTCTATGATCAGGTGACCCGTCTGGTGGATGTGGGGCAGGCTGTGGATGTAGTCTACCTGGACCTCAGCAAGGCCTTTGACACCATTCCCCATAGCAAACTCCTGGCCAAGCTGTCAGCCCATGGCTTGGATGGGAGCACACTGCGATGGGTTAGGAACTGGCTGGAGGGCCGAGCCCAGAGAGTGGTGGTGAATGGTGCCACATCCAGCTGGCAGCCAGTCACCAGTGGTGTGCCCCAGGGATCAGTACTGGGCCCATGCTCTTTAACATCTTTATTGATGATCTGGACGAGGGCATCGAGTCCATCATCAGTAAATTTGCTGACGACACCAAGCTGGGGGCAGGAGTTGATCTGCTGGAGGGTGGAGAGGCTCTGCAGAGGGACCTCGACAGGCTGGACAGATGGGCAGAGTCCAACGGCATGAGATTTAACACATCCAAGTGCCAGGTTCTGCACATTGGCCACAGCAACCCCATGCAGAGCTACAGGCTGGGGTCAGAGTGGCTGGAGAGCAGTCAGGCTGAGAGGGACCTGGGGGTGCTGGTTGACAGTAGACTGAACATGAGCCTGCAGTGTGCCCAGGCAGCTAAGAGGGCCAATGTCATTCTGGCCTGCATCAGGAACAGTGTGGCCAGCAGGAGCAGGGAGGTCATTCTGCCCCTGTACACTGCACTGGTTAGGCCACACCTCGAGTACTGTGTCCAGTTCTGGGCCCCTCAGTTTAGGAAAGATGTTGACTTGCTGGAACGAGTCCAGAGAAGAGCAACAAAGTTGGTGAGGGGTTTGGAACATAAGCCCTACGAGGAGAGGCTGAGGGAGCTGGGGTTGCTTAGCCTGGAGAAGAGGAGACTCAGGGCAGACCTTATTACTCTCTACAACTACCTGAAGGGAGGTTGTAGACAGATGGATGTTGGTCTCTTCTCCCAGGCAAGCAGTACCAGAACAAGAGGACACAGTCTCAGGCTGTGCCAGGGGAGGTTCAGGCTGGATGTTAGAAAAAAATTCTATACAGAAAGAGTGATTGCCCATTGGAATGGGCTGCCTGGGGAGGTGGTGAAGTCGCCATCACTGGAGGTTTTCAGGAGAAGACTTGATGGGGTGCTTGGTGCCGTGGGTTAGTTGTTTGGGTGGTGTTGGATTGGTTGATGGGTTGGACGCAATGATCTTGAAGGTCTCTTCCAACCTGGTTTATTCTATGTATTCTATGTATTCTATGTAAGTTTTCTTTTACTAGTTAATGCACATGAGGTAGCTACCTAACTCCTGCATCTGGACTTTTAAAAATCATGTACTGGATGTAGGTGGCTGAGGAAGGTATGTTTTCTTTTGTGGCCCTGAACTAAGGTAAAGAATCAAGTTGCAAAGGAGAGCAATGGAAGTTTAGCACTCTTTGTAATAAACAAGGCAAAGTAGTTTATTTAAAAAAATAAAAATCTGCTTTCTCTAAGACATGTCAAACAACATTATGCCTGATGAAGAATGAGGTCTCTTCCAACCTTAGTGATTACTGTGATACTGTAACATCTTAATTGTACTGCCTTTTGGAATAGTACTCCAAATTTTGTTCTCAATCAGTACATTTCCTCTATAAAACTCCAAAAGCTATCTGAGCCAATTATAGGGAATTTCACGTGTATTTTCTTTGTACAATTGCATCACGTTTTGGTGTTCTGATACTAAGAGTATTCAATACCTAACAGTAACAAAATTACTAAGAAATTCAGTACAAGGATTTTCCTGCAGTATTCCTGCAAATCATCAGTTGATCACCTAGGCTAAGATGGCAGGAATCCAACAGCAGGATTAATTGCATTACAAATTGAAATGTTCATACTTAGATCTTATATTAGAATCATTTTTGTTGCTATGAAAGAGAAACAAATGGAAAGCTGGGGATTACAAAATTGAGAACTTTTAAACCTCTCTCTTTTTCTCTCTCTCTTTTTTTTTTTCTTTCTGCATTGTAAGAGGCCTAAGCCCTTTGGAAAGCTGACTGGTTGGGGTCAGTGGACATTCTGCAAAACAGAAAACTCAGATAAGGTTGACATGGAGAAAAAGATACAATGTTTTTCCTCTGTGTTGTATAGTATGGATGGGATTCTGGCTTTTTATGTAAACTTGGGAAGATGCAATTATTTCTAGGTGCCTGTACCCAGTTTTAACCTAAGGGTTTCTTGCTCGCACTGTATCAGAATGAGAGCCAGAATGTGTCTGAGTGCATGCATTAGAGAATCAGCAGACACCAGCATACATCCTATTCTACAGGAGCATATGGAGGTGCTACAGCATATGGAGGTGCTACAGGATCTTGGTATGGTCTGAAAATGGATCATCTTTGGACAGACAAAGAAACTGAATGCTGCAATATGCTGTGATGTATCTAGGCAGGCAGAGTAGGTACAGGCTGAGTCTCTGAAATGGAAGGGAGAATGTGACCCTCTCTTAACAAGACTGGGAGAGGCAGTTGTTTCTGGAGCTGGACTGGCAGGGCAAGAGTATAGGAAGCTGCTGATTTTGCAAGTATATTTATACAGAAAATCCACAATAAGGAGACTCAGAATGACTCTCAGAAGGCTTTCCCTAGCTATGCTGCAAGAGAGAACATTGAAACTGTTTTCAGTTGATGACTAATGTGGGGGTAAAATAAACCCAGCAGAAATACATGTGGGTTAAGCAGCAGACACAGCAAGATCAGCAGTTACCAACAGTTCATTAACAGCCCATAGTGGTCATAGAACGGCTTAGGACCTTAGAGATCATCTACTCCAACCTTCCTGCCATGGACAGGGATGCCTCACAACTAGGCGTGTCTGCTCAAGGCCTCATCCAACCTGATCTTGAACACCCCCAAGGAGGAGGCATCCACAACCTCCCTGGGCAACCTATTCCAGAGTTTCACCACCCTTGTACTGAAGAACTTCTTCACAAGATCCAGTCCGAACCTGCACTTCCTCAACTTAAAACCATTCCCTCTTGTCTTATTGCTAGACACCCTTATGAAACACCCCCCTGCCACCTTCCTGTAGGACTCCTTGAGGTATTGGAAGGCAGCTAGAAGGACACTTTAATCAACATGTTCAGGGAGGATCGCTTCTACTAGGAATAATGATCAGTGGCAGTACTGTATTTTATGTGAATAATAGGAGCTATATCCACTAGTGACAATCTCTGTTGGATCAATTTTTTTTGGTCAGCAGATACACAGGACATTTTTCCTTGATCAGAGCATAGCTTGATATTGATATTTTCATCATTACAACCCTCCCCCCTGCTCCCAAACAATAAAACTATAAGAGCTCTACAAATCTGTGTTACAGAAAAGATGGGCAAGCATTCCAAATCAGAAAACATTTGAAATGTGACAGAAGACTGCAAAGCTGTAATTCTAAAAAGTTAGGATTTTTACTCGATGCCCTGTCTCTGGCTATTCAGAGTCATACCCAGGAATTTCTGTACAAAATCTTTCCTGCTTTCCTGTGAGACACAACATGTGAGAGTGAGCTGAATTATGCATCTTCTTGCAGGCTCTGCATAGAATCATAGAATCAATAAGGTTGGAAGAGACCTCAAAGATCATCAGGTCCAACCAGTCACCACAGACCTCATGACTACTAAACCATTGCACCGAGTGCCATGTCCAATCCCCTCTTGAACACCTGCAGGGATGGTGAGTCCACCACTTCCCTGGGCAGCATGTTCCAATGGCTAAAGACTCTCTCAGTGAAGAACTTTCTCCTCACCTCGAGCCTAAACTTCCCCTGCTGCAGCTTGGGACTGTGTCCTCTTGTTCTGGTGCCAATTGCCTTGGGGAAGAGACCAACCCACTCCTGGCTGCAACCACCCTTCAGGTGCAGATACATGGCTGCCACAATCTGCTGCCTGGAGTCTGGTGGAAAGTGCTTTGAAGCCTGGAACTGACCTACTATCATGGAGAACCACATCAAATGGTGAAGCAGATTACTTCTACGAATGGTAATTTTTACAGCAGGTAAAATTGCACTGATTGGGAATTTATCCTTGAGATGTATATTGCTATATGAGAAGAAATTGCTCTGCTGGTTTAATGTAGATGTGGCAAGGGCTCAGTTAACTTACAGAGTTTGGGAGCTTTTGTTGCTGTTGATCCAGCAAAAGGAAAATCTGAATCTAAAGATGTGTTAACTGGCACTTAGCAGAGACTATATTTCATATAGGTCACTGAAATGTACAAGAAATGGAACATGTACTACAATTTTTGCAGAGTAGATTTGTGCATAAATATGAATTCTTACGGAAAAAAAACCCACATTACTATGCACAAAAAAGAAAATGACAGAAAGTACAGGACAAAGAAAATGAAAAAGTGTGGGACAGTTCCCAGCTGGGCTTTGGTTCCTATGACAGGCATTGTGTTCCACCAGTTAAGGCTTTGTCTAGAAAAAGTTCCACCTAAACAAAAACCTTCAAACAAGATCTGAAGAAAGAGCAGCATGACTTTCTATTTAATTTATTTGTATTTCAAAGGTTTATCTACAGTATCACTTTTTCAATAAGCCTGTACAGAGCCAACAAACTATATAAATAGTAACAAGTAATTGGCCTCTGGCATCTTGCATGAACAATGAGTATCTGACCTTTGCACAAAGAAAATATGCAACCTGTCAATGCAAAACAGTGACAAAAGATAAGCAGGGATTGTTACATATCCAGAGATCTGTTGTGCACTTACAGGCATCATTAATCTTCAGTTTTACTCTCATTGGCCTAACTGCTGCCTCTGGAACTATGTTTATTGATTTTAAAACTGGCTGAGTTTAAGCAGTGGTCTAGAAATTCTATTGCTGTCTCTGCTTGGATGCGGAGAGATTTTCCTTTCTGAGCCCTGTCAGAAAAAGGAGGGTCTGGCTGCACCATCTTCTGGAACCCAGGCCATCCTGGAGTACAGCAACCCATGCTGCCCACTGTAAGATACATTACATATTTAAACTGAATGGCTTTACAGTGCAGCCACTACACTGGGGTCCAACTAGTGCTGTTCCTGCTTTTAATCCTCTTTTGTCAGCGTCAGACACACGCAGTCTACCATTGTGTGTGGAGCAGTAGAGGTATATGGTTAAACGACAGTACAACAAAAGAATGTAATTAAAAAACCTGTAGGAATTATATAATATGCAAATTTGGTTACTAATTTATGACAGTTTCAGTTGGAAATGCAGCTTCTCTTTAGTGACTGTCCCATTTTAACAATGCATGATGCACTGTGACTTACCTTTATCCTGCAAGTAACCATGCTCCAGCAGTATCCAGCTTCAAGAAATGAAAGGTTATGAGTACTGAAATAGACTAGCTGCCCCAAGTTTGGCCTGTTCTACTTGTAAGTGTGTCCTGGTTTCATGGAAGTGTTTTTTGTCTGAAATGTTGAGGTAAATGTAGTTGTTTTGCCTGATAATATTTTCCCATGTCACCATGTACCTTTACTGTGACACCTGGGTCACTCGTGTTTTGCTCCACTTCACACACATCCTCTTGCCACAGCAGCCAGGCATGCTGTTGTGCATAGAACTGATTTTAGGTTCTTATAGTGGAGACTACACACCTGAAATAACAGCATGTAAGATGCCACACCATGAAATAAACACTGCAGGGAAAATGTGGTGGGTTATTTTTGTTTGGCTGGTTTTGGTTTTGTTTTTAATGAAGAAGCTTATTTTGTTTCAGAAATTGCCTAGGCTGTTGATAGATCCCTTCTGCCATCTCTTCTGTTACCTGACATGATGTGGTGTAAGCTGTTGACTCTACTTCCAGTTTCAAATTCCAAAGCATACTTATATGGAAAATAATTCAGGGTTATAAGTAGTCAAAGCTCTGTCTTACCTTGTTTTCCAGTTTGTTGGACAAGAAAATAGCTAATTTGGTGAAGTGCAGTGTTCTGGGTCATAATAGTGTCCCTCTGCTAACACAAAATGAATGTAATTCATCAAGAAAGAATGTTTTGATTTAGCTTTCCTTTACATACTCAAGGATTCATTCTTCAGTGCCAACTCATGATTGCTTATGAGAATTACATTAGGACAGCTTTATTTTTTTTGATCAAAATGTGCAAATGATGTCTGAGTAACTAGTCCTATTTACTTTGAAAAGTGCTTTTCAGGGGTTTGATATGGAAAGCCAGGAATCACTTGGATAACTTACTGAGTAGGTATTTACCTCTTCTGTCCTGGTCTAAAAAGTTACTGTTAACTTTTTGGTAAAAGCTGGTATCTGAATTTCTCTAGCATTTTCTCTGAGGTTAGGGCAGTAAGGTCCTGAAGGAGCAGCACTCTAAATCACAGAGTAGATGGGACTGTCATTGATAGGTGTCTGTGCTGGAAATTTAGCCTGCCATGGGGCATTTCAGGTAGGGTAGTGTGAAGTCACAGGCCAAAAGCTGATGCTCCTTATCTGTCTAGCATTCATTTTATGCTGCATGAATGTCTTTTGTCTGCTACCCAACAGGACACAAGGGAAACTGCTTGCAAAAATGCAAAGGGAAAACGTAGTACTTTGAGACATGTGGCAAAACCTAACAAAAATCAAGGTGTGTAATTCTCTTCTTGCCCTGTGGCAATGGTAGTTGACCTGATGTGACAACAATCCACTACACTGCTGGTATTTCTTCACTTCGGTGGGTATTGTAGTAAAGTTCTATACAGAGAGAGTGATTGCCCATTGGAATGGGCTGCCTGGGGAGGTGGTGGAGTCGCTGTCATTGGGGGTGCTCAGGAGGAGATTTGATGGGGTGCTTGGTGCCCTGGGTTAGTTGTTTAGGTGGGTTGGATTGGTTGATGTGTTGTACGCGATGACCTTGAAGGTCTCTTCCAACCCGGTCTATTCTATTCTATTCTATTCTATTCTATTCTATTCTATTCTATTCTATTCTATTCTATTCTATTCTATTCTATTCTAAAAGCCATGATGCGACCCTGGTGCTACCATTGCTCATTAAATTGCACACCAGCCAGGATTGTTTAATGCACTGTGGCTACTGTACTACCAGGTTCAGTTAGAAAACACTGGTTTAGTCACATAGTGAAATGTCCTGCCTATGCATGTTAAACTGGGAGCCTGCTGGTTTTCCTTGTATCTCACACTGACAAATCCTACACTTGATGAAATAAATGGGATGTCTGGCATTGACTTCAAAGAGCAGAGGCAAGAAAAGGGAGGGGAAAAAATAAATTGTTTTGAGACAGACTAAATATCCCTCGCCTGGAAGAATTAACAGTCTTTGGCTACACTAGAAAAGGTAGTTGTAAATCATTCTTGCTCTTTGTTGCTGCTGGCCAGGGACAGATTAGACCTTGAAATAAATAAAAGCAAGTCCAAGGCAGCTTTTGAATTTATCCCAGCTGTTCACAGCCTCAACTAGAGACTACTGGGTGTTTGAGTCTTTTCACCAGACTCAGAATATCATGAGCTTCCAGCAGTAGAGTCAGTAAGCTTTATTATGTCCCTGTCTTTGGAGGAGCAAAATACTTCTCTGGTGGTAAGGACTCCATCTTTTGTGGGATGAAACAGGCTGAGCACTGAGAGGCACAATGAAGTAGAAAGCAATATGGCTCAAGAGGAGGAATGGGAAAGAGTCAGTGGGAGGTTGGACAGTAAATCAAATGGTAATGGCTTCTGCCTCTCAGCAAGCTTTCCCTCATCTGAGCTAATCCTAAAATCTGTAACTTCCAGGCTTCTTCCACTCCTCTCTCTTAATCTATAGCTTTTCTTGCTTCCATCTCCACTCTCTGCAAGTTCAACCTGCTCATTCTCCTGGGCTTTATGGATGAATGTAATATGATGGGCCCAGGATACCAAGACTCATAATTTCTTCTATGACTGCGCAAGAGACAGCAAGTGCCCTCAGGAGAGTCTCACTTCTTTGTCTTCAACCCTCCGTTGGTGGTCTCCACCCCATGCCTTCCAGCCCTAGCATATCTGGCTCTTCACAGTCTTTACAGGGACAAAATACTCAGTGAGTTTTTCTCTATTAGTATCTGGGATGCTGTGATTGCTTTGGTCAGAGCTTCTTATGTTTCCGCCTATGCATTTTTCTTTGCCCATGTGCTATATAAATGCATGTATGTGTGTGTGTATGTATGTACATACCTACACATTAGTGCTGAAAGTGGAGCACAATCAAGGGGTCAACACATAGATTAATAACTTGAGACATTTGCTGTACCATTCTGGTAGGTAGCTTGCATTGTCAGTGACATTATGCAATTGGCAGTGCAGGCCAGGCAAATCATCTTGCTGTCCTTCCAGTACCAGAGCTGGGAGGGAATTTTTCTCCTGGAGTTAGAATGACTTATATTATCTACAGTATGGATTTCCTGAGGGAGCTTGAAAACTTCCTGTGTGTGTGACTTTCAAAGACCTTGAAGCCCCAAACTCTGAATCTGAAATTGCAAACTCCAGCAATACCTTTTCCCACCCAGTGTGGAAATGCCCATGTGGAAGGAGGTGGTGTTTCACAGAAGTCTCCAGACTGTATTCTAACAAAACTGTGACCATAAACCTATTAAATACAGGCAAGAAATGCAACTCAGAAGCACATTATCTTTGGAAAGTGTGTGCTGTGTCTTCTGTGCATATTTCATACGGCAAAATCCAACATTGTCATTACAGACATGTAAAACCACAGTTATCTATCTATCTATCTATCTATCTATCTATCTATCTATCTATCTATCTAATCTATCTTATCTATCTTATCACTTAAAAAGAAACTCTACAGGAAATGGAGGAAAGGACAGCTAGAACGGGAGGTATATAAGGAAATTGCCCGAGCAGCAAGATACCTGGTTAGGAAAACCAAAGCAGAGTTTGAATTGAATATAGCCAGGGAGGTTAAAGGGAACAGTAAGAACTTCTACAGGTATATTAATGGCAAGAAGAAGACTAGGGAAGGTGTGGGCCCCCTCAGAAAGGAAACTGGTGAAATGGTCACAAGTGATGTGGAAAATGCTGAGGTACTCAATAACTTCTTTACCTCAGTCTTCACTGCAAAGGCCTCCAGCCGCACTCCTGGAGTCATGGAAGACAATGGCAGGGATGGGGAGGAAGACCTGCCCATCGTAAGTGAAGATCAGGTTCGTGATCACCTGAAGAACCTGAAAGTGTTCAAGTCCATGGGACCCGATGGGACACACCCACAGGCACTGAGAGAACTGGCAGATGAGGTTGCTAAACCCCTCTCTATTATATTCCAAAAGTCATGGCAGTCTGGGGGAGTCCCCACAGACTGGAAAAGGGGAAACATTACTCCCATCTTCAAAAAGGGTAAGAAGGAGGAACCAGGGAACTACAGGGCAGTCAGTCTCACCTCTGTGCCCAGAAAGATCATGGAGCAGATCCTCCTGGAGGCACTACTGACACAGAAGTATAGTGAAGAGGTGATTTGACACAGTCAGCATGGCTTCACCAAGGGCAAATCCTGCCTGACAAACCTGGTGGCCTTCTATGAACAGGTGACAACATTAACAGATGAGGGGCAAGCAACTGAAGTCATTTACCAGGACCCGAGCAAAGCCTTCGACACTGTCCCACACCACATCCTGGTCTCCAAACTGGTGACACATGGGTTTGATGGGTGGACCACTAGATGGATAAAGAACTGGCTTGATGGCTGCACCCAAAGAGTGGCTGTCAATGGGTCCATGTCCCAGTGGAGGCCGGTGACAAGCAGAGTCCCTCAGGGATCAGTCCTGGGACCAGTCTTGTTCAACATCTTTGTCAGTGCTATGGACAGTGGCATTGAGTGCACCCTCAGCAATTTTGCTGATGACACCAAGCTGTGTGGTGCAGCAGACACGCTGGAGGGAAGGGATGGCATCCAGAGGGACCTTGACAGGCTGGAGAGGTGGGCACAAGCCAACCTCATGAGGTTCAACAAGACCAAGTGCAGGGTCCTGCATCTGGGTCAAGGCAATCCCAGGCACAAATCCAGGCTGGGCAATGACTGGCTGGAAAGCAGCCCTGAGGAGAGAGACTTGGGGGTGCTGGTGGATGAGAAGCTCACCATGAGCTCTCAGTGTGCACTTGCAGCCTGGAAAGCCAATCAGCTCCTGGGCTGCATCAAGAGAAGTGTGGCCAGCAGGTCAAGGGAGGTAATTGTCCCTCTCTCCTCAGCTCTGGTGAGACCCCACCTGGAGTACTGTGTCCAGCTCTGGAGCCCCTATTACAAGAGGGATATGGACATGCTGGAAGGTGTCCAGAGAAAGGCCATGAGGATGATCAGAGGGCTTGTGGTGGTGAGAGAAGGTTCAGTTCTCCCTCCCCCACAAGGAAACCACGGCTGACTCAGTCGGAAGAGCAAAATGAATTAAAGCTGTATTTACAAGCAGGATGGGATTCAGTGAATATATACACAATATACAGTATTTACAATATATACAGAAATATACAGCAAAGAAAGAAATACAGAACAAAACTTCCTCCTCTGGCCAGAGGAGGGTTCCCCACCCTGTACCCCCTCTCTCCCTCCTACCTCCCTTTTTTCCCAAAAGGGTTAGAGAGAGAGAAAAGGTAATTATTAAGGAGGAAATTCTGTTCGCTCAAAGCATATGCAAGAATTCATTTATCTGTTAGTTCAAGGCCTTCCACTATCTGAAGGGAGCCTAAAAGAAGGCTGGGGAGGGACTTCTCAGGATCTCAGGTAGTGATAGGACTAGGGGGAATGGAATGAAGCTGGAGGTGGGGAGATTCAGGCTGGACGTGAGGAGGAAGTTCTTCACCATGAGAGTGGTGAAGCCCTGGAATGGGTTGTCCAGGGAGGTGGTTGAGGCCCCATCCCTGGAGGTGTTTAAGACCAGACTGGATGAGGCTCTGGCCAGCCTGATGTAGTGCGGAGTGTCCCTGCCCATGGCAGGGGGGTTGGAACTAGATGATCCTTGTGGTCCCTTCTAACCCTGACTGATACTATGATACTATCTATCTATCTATCTATCTATCTATCTATCTATTTCCTACAATGCATATAGGAGGGTATTAAATCATAAATTTTCTGCTGCTGTCTGAAATCAGTCAGGGTGTTTCAGTGAATGATCATGGATATACCAGTGCCAACCTTTGTATGAACTCTATTACTTTATATTACTCAATTTTAATGCTGTAAAGATATTTTAGAAATCTAACATGTATTTACTTTCAAAGAGAGTACACTGATCCCAGAGGTGACCTAGTATAGAAACTCAGAGTTCCTCTTTTGCTGAGTATATGTAGAATTTCCAGACCCAACACTAGCCCTATCCTCAAGAAACTGTGTTTTCAACATACCTGAAAAAGTATGAAGCATACATGAAATGTGTGAAAAAGCTTAAAGAGCAAGTAAGCAAGGCTGACCCGGACCCAGCTTTAGTATTTCATGATCATAACCACTGCTGGCTTTTAGTGTAGCTAACAAAGTGGGAAGGAAGAGAGAAATACCCTGAACATTGTGGGGTAAAAGGAGAGCAAGGTGTAAAAGGGCTGGATGTGCCTTGGGATTCATTTCTCGTGAGTGAGAGAGGAGAGGTCTGTGCTTGCATTGCTCCATTGCTACTGATGGAGAAACATCAACTGCAAACCCACACTCAAGTCATGTGCCAACCAGCCTGTGACTGTGGCATCTGCATGTCCTGCAGGTGGCTGGGAGAAAGGACAGTGAAACAACACAGCCCTTTATTCCTTACCCTTTAGAGGTATTCCACAGTCTCATCCAAATGTATGAATCAGAAGGGGAAATACAAACTCTATTTTCTATCTGAAAACACAGTCTTTGTGTCACTTTGGCATGCTGGAGAGTTACACTGGTGTCCATTAGCCACTTGCTAAACTGGGGTGAATTTCCAAGCTTCTGGATAATTTCCAAGGGAGCTGGATGCAGGTATAGATGGGAAAGTAAGGCTCTAGAGACTGGAAAACAAATGTTGTGTTTAGGGGAAAGTGTCTATGCTTTTGATCTCCTTTCTGTCATGCTATGCTTATGTTCTGAATTAAGAAAGAGAATGGAATAAGCCCTTTATTTTATTTTATAAATGAAGTCATTAAAGACTAACAGTTTTTCATTGTGGCCCAAAAGAAATATTCTAACCTATAGTATTAATTGTTAAAAAAACCCCTCCTTATAATAACAATGAAAAAAAATATTCCTGTTTGCTTCTAATAAATCTCTGTTTCTTTCTGAACTCCTCTGAAAGCATTTACTGACCTAATTGTATCTATCAAATCATGAATCAATATGAAATTCATCCTTACCTTTTCTGACTCTCCTCAGTCTTTTTGGTTAAATGAAAATAATTCTGGAAATGACACTCATGAAATCTATCATTAAATTTTCATTAATCCACCTGTTGACTATTTTCTTTGTATTTGGACTCTTCTCTCTGCTCTGTTAGCTTTCTGTTTTTCTTTATCTCTTTAATGTGAGGTCTCTACTTTGCTCATTTACACTACCTGGAAAGCCCCTCCCATCCATACTTGTCTAACTGTCTTGCAGGTCGCTGACTTTGACTCTCTCCTGCTGGGACAAGAACTGGGTAGACACAAAGAGTTGATATTAGCCCTCAAATTCCAGCTGGATCAGAGAAAGCCACTGAAGGCATAGGCGGAAGATACAGGTTTGTATCTGTTGGTTGATTTCAGAAGTTATGACATTCACATTTTGTAAGTTACTGCCTTTTGTTATTTTCCTTTCTCTTTTTACATCTTAAAATGTTTTTAAAATATCTCAAGTTAAATATGGTCTTTATGGTCTTTTCACTGAAGAGCAACACTGTAGTAGAAATCTGGCTTCTGGCAGTGATGCTGTAGCAGAATTGTGCTGCTTTAAAGGAATGTGTTAAAGACCTCTTTCCTCTTTTTGGGGGGCAGGGGGGACAGGGGGATGTTTGTGCGTTTCTTAGGGATTTAATCTCAGCAAAGAAAATTATAAGTAAGTTTAATTTCTTACTCTGTAAAACATCTTGATGCCTATAATACAGTGCTGAACTTAAAAAGGGGGGAAAGAACAGATACATATCTGTTGCCAGAGAGTAAATTTGCTGTAGACCTGCACTGCTTCTAAATCTGAAGACTTCTTAAGTATCGCAGTATCACAGTATAACTAAGGCTGGAAGAGACCACAAGGATCATCAAGTCCAACCTGTCCCAACAGACCTCACAACTAGACCATGGCACCAAGTGCCATGTCCAATCTCCCCTTGAACACCTCCAGGGACGGCGACTCCACCACCTCCCTGGGCAGCACATTCCAATGACGAATGACTCGCTCAGTGAAGAACTTTTTCCTCACCTTGAGTCTAAACCTCCCCTGGCAGAGCTTGAGACTGTCCCCCCTTGTTCTGGTGCTGGTTGCCTGGGAGGAGAGACCAACCCCTTCCTGGCTACAACTACCTTTCAGGTAGTTGTAGAGGGCAATGAGGTCACCCCTGATCCTTCTCGTCTCCAGGCTAAACAATCCCAGCTCCCTCAGCCTCTCCTCATAGGGCTTGTGCTCAAGGCCTCTCCCCAGCCTTGTTGCCCTTCTCTGGACACGTTCAAGAGTCTCAATGTCCTTCTTAAACTGAGGGGCCCAGAACTGGACACAGGACTCAAGGTGTGGCCTAACCAATGCAGAGTACAGGGGCAGAATGACCTCCCTGCTCCTGCTGGCCACACTATTCTTGATACAGGCCAGGATGCTATTGGCCTTCTTGGCCACCTGGGCACACTGCTGGCTCATGTTTAGGCAGGTGTCAATCAGCACCCCCAGGTCCCTCTCTGTTTGGCAGCTCTCCAGCCACTCTGACCCCAGCCTGTAGCTCTGCATGGGGTTGCCGTGGCCAAAGTGCAGCACCCGGCACTTGGACTTGTTAAATGTCATGTCATTAGACTCTGCCCATCTGTCCAGTCGGTTGAGGTCCCTCTGCAGAGCCTTTCAACCCTCTAACTGACTAACATCTGCTCCCAACTTGGTGTCATCTGCAAACTTGCTGATGACTGACTCAACCCCCTCATCCATATCATCAATAAAGATGTTAAAGGGGGTGGGGCCCAGCACTGATCCCTAGGGGATGCCACTGGTGACTGGCCGCCAGCCAGTGTTACAGAATGGATGTCATAGTACTTCTCATTACTGTTCTTGACTGCGGGAGGCAATTTGTGCACATCTGTCACCCTTATCTTGAATAATGTTTTAAATACAGCTTTTTACAGTTTCTTACGTGGCTTCCACTTGTGTGTGTAGAAGCTCAGGCACACTGTTCCTTTTTGGAGGGTGGTCATTCTCAGGCAGTTCTCTGTGCACTTTGAAGAAACACAGTACTGCAGCAGGACAGATAGTGTGACAGTCTGTATGAATGCTCATAGTTTCTGACAGCTCCATTTTCTTCTGCCATCTGTGTCCTCAAACTTTCTGAAAATAATGGTGCATCAGCAGTTCTGTTTTATTACCCAAAGCTAAACCAGTTTAGAAGGATATTTGATATGGCAGCAATTTCTTGAGTTTCCACAGAAAATCTAGAATATTTAACACTCACATGAAAGAAGTTTTACATTGTGGATTTATAACTGCTAGTACATGCATATTTAGTATCAGAAAATAATTTCCATATTCCTGAGCCTTCAAGTATTTTTTTTTCAAATTACTCTAAGCCTTTAAAAAAATGTAGAAATTCTACCTGTTTTATCCTAGAAGAAAAAAGCATTGAGCCATGTTTAAGCCTTGCAGCCTTCTGGAAAAATCCTTTGGACCCCTTGCAAAATCCTTTGGGAACAACCTCTGTTGCACTGTTTCTTGTTATGCTAGGCTGTGCCAGTAGCACCTCCTGCCTAGCCACGGGTTTATCCCATCTCTTGGCACCATGGGTTTTCTACAGGAATCAGGAGAAAATCTGCATTGATGGGTAGGTCAGGAAGAACTATATCAGTATATGTGAAAAGTGCACTTTCATTGGGATATGCAGATAATTGTTTATTCAATATAAAAAGGTTTGCCTTTCATAGTTAAGAACTATGTATAATGTATCTTGCGCAGGGGTTTTAAGTTTAGAGTTGGTCATGATTTATATTCAGTCAAATCAGTGGAAAATTTCATCCCTGTTTTCAGCAGGGCCACCTCAAGAAAACTGCAAGCCAGCATCCTCGATGCTGTTTCAAGCAATCCCAAGCTCTCTTCTAAAGAGTATCTGTACTTGCTTCATCTCTGTGGTTTTATAATCTCCCCATTACATCTTACCTCCTTTTCAAGTGATCATACTTTTTCTGTTATGGGTCTATAAGGTGGATTCTATTCCTCTTTATTTGATCAGAAACAGTTTAAAACACCCCCTGTCACAATGTTATTAGTCCAAACTCTTTGCTACCATTCCTCCTTTCTTTGTCGTTACTGTATGTTTTGTTTTCGTCTTCAGGATGTTGTCCGATGATGAACGCCAACGCTTGAAAAAAACACAGGTGACATCCTTAGGGCTTATGAATCAACACAAATCCACTGATTTTTGCTCCTTGAGCAGATGATTCAGGAACAGGTAATGCAAAGTTACTCTTTCGGTTTTTTTCCAGTTTATTAAATATGCTGAAATATAAATAAGAGACATTTGTATTTATGGCCCATTTTTCCAACAGATTTTTTTGTTTTCTCTTATCTATGATCTTCTTATTTATTAATCATAATCTGAAAACTATTTACTTCTGTGTACAGTAAATTTTTATTAGGCCTACCCACCCAAACTATTTCAAAGCTTACTCTAACCACAGGAGATGAGAAAAAATTATAGTCCTATGTGATTATTAAAATACTCTGTATCTGCTTTCAGCTACAGCTGATAGCACACCCTTATGATAGAAATGGGGTGCTGTAGCCTGATTCTGCTAATGGAGTATGTGCCATGTGCTGGAACATTTGATAATATGACTCATCTGTCTTTTCCCATGGGTGATTTGGCTATCAAAAAGATGTGTGCATCTCTTAGCTCAGTGACAGGGAACTGAGTGTGGAAAGTAAAAGTTATAAGCCCTTCTTTAGCTATGACATGTGAAAACTGACCCCAGGAAGTCAAGTGGGAAGATAGTTATGAATCTAGGTTTCAAGTTTATATATTAGTTTGGGATTTCAAAACATTGTAATTTGCCATGGCACCTACAGGATGTCTGGTGGCCTAGGCACAGTGCATATGTGGATTCTCTCACAGGATGCACTCCTTGCTCCTGCTAACTTTTCCCAGAATCTCCTCTGGGATCTGGAATCAGTTTTTCAAGTTTGTCAGAGTCAAAACCTACAGTCCCAAAGGGATCATTTTGCAAGTACCTTTTACTTGCAGCACTTCCCTCTTCTGGCTTGTCAGCTATTTTCATTGCACCGTGTTTCCCATACTTACCACTGAGGAGATGATGCAGAAAATTATATAGGACACTAAATCCTGAAAAGAATTTGCCAGTACCATGTTATACAGTTTGTTGGAAGTAGTTTCTATAGTCTCTACTCCCTGGCAATATGCTTTTGCTGTGTAACCACAGTGTCATGTTAAGATTTTTCTGATAACAGATGAAAGATTGTTATTATCTTTGGAGCCAAATGTCTCCTGGAGCCATACTTGAGTTTCCACAGAAAATCTAGAATATTTGACACTCACATGAAAGTAGTAGTCTCTTCTCCTAGGCAACCTGTAGTCTCTTCTCCTAGGCAACCTGTGACAGAACAAGAGGACGTAGTCTGAAACTGCACTAGGGGAGGTTTAGGCTGGATGTTAGGAAGAAATTCTTCACAGAAAGAGTATCACAGTATCACAGTATAACTAAGGTTGGAAGAGACCTCGAGGATCATCGAATCCAACCTGTCACCACAGACCTCATTACTAGACCATGGCACCAAGTGCCACATCCAATCTCCTCTTGGACACCTCCAGGGATGGTGACTCCACCACCTCCATGGGCAGCCCATTCCAATGATGAACGACTTGCTCAGTGAAGAAATTTCTCCTCACCTCGAGTCTAAACCTCCTCTGGTGCAGCTTGAGACTGTGTCCCCTTGTTCTGGTGCTGGTTGCCTGGGAGAAGAGACCAACCCCTTCCTGGCTACAACCACCTTTCAGTTAGTTGTAGAGGGCAATGAGGTCACCCCTGAGCCTCCTCTTCTCCAGGCTAAACAATCCCAGCTCCCTCAGCCTCTCCTCATAGGGCTTGTGCTGTGGTGTGAGAGTGATGTGTGAGTGATTGGTCATTGGAATGGGCTGCCCCATTCCAATGGTGGTGGAATCACCATCACTGGAGGTGTTTAAGAGTGGACTGGATGAGGCAATTGGTGCCATGGTTTTGTCAATTAGACAGTGTTGGGTGATAGGCTGGTCTTGAGGATCTCAAAGGTATTTTCCAGCCTGGTTAATTCTGTGTGTATGTATGTGTGTGTGTGTGTATATACACACATATATATATATAGAGAGAGAGAGAGAGTGAGTGTGTATCCACACATGTGCGCCCTTAAAAAAATAAATACCTCAAGATATGTCACAAGAAAGGGAAGTAATACCAACCAAATGGTCACAAATACATGGAAAGCCTAAAGAAAAGCCTGTGGTTTGGAGGAGGATGGCCTGGAAAAAAAATGAAGTGCAAAATATCTATGGAGTGATCACTGTTTTGTTTTTTTTTTTCCTCATTAAGGAAAAATTAACCAACACTTGATGAAGCTAGCAGTGTATGAGTTCAAATGGGTAACTGGAGATTTTTCAGTCAGAGTAAGACAGAGAGAATGTGTTAGCATGGACGTGGTGGATATCATAGTTGCCAGCGTTGTCACAAAAAGATATATGAAAGTTTTTGAAGAATGGGTTTGCCTGTTGTTATTAAATCTATTAAACTGGGAGGTGTAGATCCTGTCTTTAGCTTTCTTTACTCCTGAATAGCTATTAGATTGATGAGGGAAAGACATACTAGCACATATCATACACATGGTAGCATCTGCTGCTGGCCACTATTGGAAAGGGCTTCCTGGCTGACATGGATCTTTTGTCATCTCTTTTACCTTACAGCCTTGAAGACTCGTTTTGAAGCAGCTGACAATTTACACTGAGTTTTTTTTTGAGACTGCAGACTGGTGTTGCAGTCTGGTGTATACTACAGAGCGGGAAGTAATTCATTTCCTAGCAGTGCACCTCAGGGGTCTGTCATATGTGTGAAGGTACAAAAGAGGGACATGATACTGCTACACATATGCAGCCACAGCGGCAGCTATATAGTTGTAGGCCATTGCAGGCAAGGAGCCCTGACTGAGAAGCTGTCCCTGAGAGCTGTCTGCACAGTCATAATATCAGTCAGGGTTGGAAGGGACCACAAGGATCATCTAGTTCCAACCCCCCTGCCATGGGCAGTCACACCCACAAAGCACTAAAGTTGTGTTTGAAAAAAATCCATGGGGTTTTGATTTGTCACTGTATTTTCACCTTCGGAGCCTTCTGGTCTTATGGAAAATCTTTCATTTTCATGCAACCTTTTTCTCCCATGCTAAAGGAGAAGAAAATTTTTTGTTGCATTGTATATTTTCACATTAACTTTTCTACACTGATCCCCTGATGAAGTCTTTTTGGAGGCCAGAATCCTGCTCTGGTGAACGTGCTAAATGTCTACACACTTGTCTTAGAGTGATGTTTGGAGCCCTCTTGATGGTAATTTTTGAAGATTTTGGAATGGCTTTGTTCACTCCAGTGACTCCAGTGAGCTCTAATCTTATAAAGACCTATAACTTAATGTGGCATGACTGTCTTCTAATATTTGCTATGAGGCTTTGCAGCAGACATTCATCTGCAATTTGAAGCAATGCTCAAGTAAATTAAATAAAAGTATTCCTCTTACGGAAGTCTGTGTCCTAATGCTGACAAATAGTTGTGTAGCTGCCTCTTTTTGTTAACCTTTCCCCATCCATATACAACATCATCCATCAAGGAACAAGGAATGTACATTCTACTTGTAGCTTACAGCCCTGAGATTGTGTTTTGCAGAACATTGACTCTGACAAGCTTGAGGGCTGAAGCGGATAATCAACAGTGCATGAACTTATATTATGAGGGTGTACAGAAGGGAGCTTCCTCCTTCAATGTGTGATCAGGGGGATGCTGAACAAACCTTGTTTATGGCATTAGTCAGGGCATTTGGAAAGTGCTCTGTCCGGTCTTTTTAAGAACCAGTCAGACAATTTGAAATTAACTCTATTAATAACAGTGTTTTGGAAAAGCTTTTGCTTTTTGAGGAATTTTTCTGTGTTAATTGCTATGTCATTATTGAACCAGTGAGATGACTTAGTTTGAATAGTGTGGTTTCAGACCATCTCTTTTGAGTCCTGTTCATCTGAGCCACAGACCGTTCTCAGACTTTGTATCCTTTACCATCTAGATGTAGGCAGACAAGTTGTTTAGCAGCCACAGCATTTCTTCCCATTACATGGCAGCAGAAGGTGGCATCCAGTGAACAGTGTACTTGGGGATGATGTAGATTTTGTATTACTTGATATTTTCAAATCAAGGCTGGATATCTTTCCAGCAAACAATACTCTCCCCAAGTGAGGAGGTACTTGACTTGAAAAAAGAGCTGTTTAATGACATTCTACAATCAGTGTTTTTACATAAAGTCAGACTGGATGATTACTATAGTTCTTAAAATGTGGGACTCTAATGAGGAGCTTTGTCTTCACAGTCAATTACTTTAGTTATTTATGAGCTAGAACAAAATAAGATACCCTGGAGACACTTCAAAGGAAATGGTATCCTTCATTTGCCATCTAATTTTGATACACAGTGTACAAAATCTGATCCACATCTTTCCATGTGTCTTATAAGATCATGCCAATAGCAGGAGCCAAAAGTAACAAATTTCTGTTCTGCCAGCATTTATTTGATTGTGAATTGTTTGTGGCCAGGATGTGCTTCTGGTTGATTGACAGCAGCAGCAATGACTTTATTTCTTTACCCAAGGTGATATTGATGTTTTGTGCTTAATTGCATTCCATTTACATTTAGGACAGCCCCTTCACTGAATTCAAGCAGAAGTACTCTTGTGACAAACAGGCACCCATATTGGCATAATACACTTCATATTTCTGAATTATTTTTTCCACACAGCTAAATATACTGCTTTACTTTGATTTCTGAAGAAAACCAAACGTGGATGAAGTGCAGTTTAAGGGCTACTTCTTTGGTGAAGTGGTCTGTTTTGCTTATCCTTGCACTCATCATTTTCCATAAAGAAGTCTAAGTAACTACTTATAGAAGAGGCTTTTCAGATCCAATGACTGAATTGGCTGCTCTTTGACACAAATGTTTTGGCATTGGCTTCTGCTCTGAATCACAACTGATTCAGACTTATCTAAAGACAGAACCCAAAACTTTGACATAGCAAAAGGAAAGGAGATTTGGACATTATAATGGCTCCTCTCTACTACTTTCCTGCCTAAGCAGACAGTGCCACTATTGCCCTGTCCTGCTCCTGCTCTCATTAGTGATCTCAGCTACCCTCCCTTTTATTAAATAAACAAAGACTCACCTTTCTTCTGCCTTGTTGTAACAAAACACTAATAACCTACTTTCTGTCTCAGCTGGAACTTGAATGCTATCAATGTCAAGTTGACATCATAGTCTTGTACTGTAAAGAATCTAGCATTGCTCTCCAGAGTTTAAACCATGGAAGTAATGTGTGCCGCATCAGAATTTACATAATTAAGGATATGTTGAAGATCCTTCTTGTTTTTTGACCAAGGTTTTACTTTTTGTGTGTTCAGACTAGGGGATAAAGTACAGGAAATAATTCCAGAAAGAAAAGGTAATTAGATTCAACATGAAAGACTTGCTGTTTTAAATCCCTAACTTCTCCAGAAAAGCTAGTGAATAAACAATGAAAGTCAGACAGAAATCTCACAGCAGCAACTTCCAACTCACTTCTAGAATATGTGAGTATGTATACATCCTGGTTTATAGAGCATTTTTTTTTTCACTTGAAACCTTCTAGTGTGTTTCAAGCAGCATATTCCAGACATGTTTTGATTCTACAAAATTAGAGCAATTTTTTACCATTCTATTTTTTTTTTTGGTTGACATATTTTGGTTTTTTGCATAATTTTAAACCAGAGATTACTTATTTTGGTGCATAACTGGTAACAAATGTCATGGTTTTATTATAATGATATAAAAAGTTCCTAAAGAACAAATATTCCAACCAGCTTGAGGAAATAGCAATGGTATGTTTTGATAGCATGATTCACACATTTTATTGAATTATTTAAAAAAATATTTTCTTACACATCTTGCTACATGACAGTGGTCATACTTTTGCTTTGGTCTGTAACACTAGGTTATTGTCTAGACTTGTGTGAAAAGAGTGCACAGATGTTCTTCCTGCTCTTGTCCTTGCAATTTTAGGCTGCCTCTGTCCTTAACTAAATCTGGAGAGTGAGATCATACTTTGAAAACAGAGAAAAGAACCACAGCACTCTCTATTTGTTGAAGAAAATTGCCATGGGAATATAACACAAGCTATTGTTTCACAACTTCACATGGATAATTTAGTGTTTGTAACACTTATTTGGTAGTAGCTTCTACAAAACATCAGTGGTGGGGTTTTCTTTCCCTTCTCCTTGACCTAAAAAATTGCTCTATTGGGACAATTTTGCAACAGCTGGATTACTCATTAATCAATGGTAAATGAAGAAAATTTCCCAGGACTGGTTATCAGCTGGATTTTGCAGAATGTTGAGAAAGTTACATCAGCCTCCAGACACTGTAACATAAGGTAGTATACCACCGACATCCCCAGTTAGAGATCTCCTGGGGAGAAGAAGGGAATAGAAAAGAGAGATTGATGGCATCGTGTTTTGCTGCATGTCATTTGTGAACAGTCTACATTGCAGCAGTTCAATTTATGGCTATATAGCTATAAATTTAATTCCCATGATAGCACCCGAGTAGCTGTACCATATTGTCATAGTTTTGGGCTGGTAGGCAGAATCTGGCATTTCTTGTTAAAGCAGTAAAATCCCAGCCCTACAAAACACACTGTGGGATGATTTGTCTCTCATTAGTTCTTACAAAATTTAAGTTCACAGTTCTCTCTATGAAATCTATAATGACAATTATGACAGATTTCCTACTGACCCAAAGTACCTGAAATAAGTTGACTAGGAGTCTTTTTCTAGAAATTTCTGTACTGCTGCCAATATTAGAATTGCTGTAAATATTGTACCAAAAATACCTTTTGTGTATAGTTTTTTTCTTTAAGCTTTAACTATGGATTGCCTAAGGAGCTGAGCTTTCTGGAGTAACACAGTCTGTCTCTCCCGTTATGTTTCAGTTTCTTTTCCCTTGGTAACTCTGCAACATGCTGGCCAAATTTAACTGACTTGGACGAAGATGATAGAAATCTTAACATGAAATATGTCCCAATGGGTTTTTTGAAAATCAGTCTCTGGAGAGAAGGAAGAGACTGGAATTTGTGTCTCAGAGGAAAAGGCAGGCATGACTCAGCTATTTGACAACCTGTTTGGTAGCAGTCAGCCAGTCTTCACGTATGTAGAAGAGAGGCTACAGCACACTGGTGACGTGAAAGAATAGGGTAACCAAGGTTACTACATTGGAAAAGCAGAAGAGGACATCAATCTGTAGCAAACTCAATTTTCATGAGTTTTGGTGTTCACTGAATAATGTGCTGGTTCTTTTGGTGCTGCACACTTCCACCTGCCATGCTGTAACTGCCCTTGGAACTTAAAATCACCCTTCATAGGAGAGTTCTGCAATTTTCATTTTAGAACTAAGTGGTATAATATCAAGCCCAGTTTTAGTGTTTGGAACCTTTTGTCATCTTAAGACTTTCTTTTTTTAGGAGAAAAAAAAAGGGGGGGAGGTGCTAAAAGGACTTAGTAAAGTAAGTCAAAGAACTGAGGATGAGGGATTTTATGAAAGTTGCAGACTTTAAGGTTTCTGGCTTTCCAATTGTTTTTAATCTTTAGATCCCTGGACTTTTCTCCAGTAGAGAGTAGTGAAGAATTTATATTTACTGGTAATGAGTTTGTTTTTACCACTTAATAACACTTCTTAGAAGTGGTCCATGGGTCTTCAGAAGTCTGTATCTGCAAATCTGTGCTTATGTCAAGAGTCAGTATTAGGGCACAGCAGAATTACTGGATGAGGTTATATGCACACTGTTACCTAGGAGCTCTGAGGATGAGTTCTTGCTACCTTTTGAATTTTTTTTCTTTATCTCCAAACACTTAGTTGCTGTAAGCCTTGAACAGCTCATCCCTTCCTGTTGGTCTATTGACATCCAAACAGTATGTTAAGAAACATCAGAAATTTCACCAGCACACAAGACTCTGGGTGCAGGAAAAGGTGCTGGAATAAGATCACTGAAGGAACCAGGTCCAAGGGCAAATTAAAGAGACATATTTGGGCTTCTTATTTGGTCTAAGTGTTTGATAAGGAGCCTGGTCCTTGCTGAAGGCAGAGTGTTTGAAAGAGGCTTGCTCCAATGCTGCTCTGGCATCTGTAGACAGGCTGCAGGGCAACATATATTGGGGAGCTTCTGCTACCTGCCTCGTGATGCAAATACAGCCCACCCTCCCTTGCTCTTTAGATGGGGCAATCGGAACCTGAACAGGGAACACACTAGCACTGCAGAATGACCCTGATGACGGCAGCAGTGCTACTTTGGACTCTAGTCAGTCAGCAGCCTGTTGTGATTGCCCTGGCTGCCAGGTCTGGGGCTGGATAAGGGGTGGGTTTGTGGCTGGCAGGTGAGTGTGTCTGAAAAGAAAGAGCACATGACACATATAGCCCTCATGCATGTCTTTTTGGAGAACTGGAATGTAGGCTGCAAGCTAGAGTCCTTTGGTTTGGCCCTGCGTGGACTGCACAAATTGGAATGAAATAAAATTAAAATCCTGTTCTCTGAGGAGAATTTCAAAATCTTTGCATGGAGATTTGTGATAGCAGAGAAAACTATTGGAAGGAAAAATAATGCTGCTTAATTTGTTTGTACATCCCAATTCAATAACCCCCTTTGTGTAAGTTATTGCCTTTATGCAGAACAAACACCTCTGACAATGAAACAGATTGTGGGAGACTAATTTACTTTTTTAATGGTTCTTTAGCAACTTCAGATGTGAATTAGTTTCCAAGTAGCTTGGTTCAATGCTTTGCAATGAAGCAAGAATAGAAAAGAAAAGAAAAGAAAAGAATAGAAAAGAATAGAAAAGAAAAAAGAAAAGAAAAGGAAAGGAAAGAAAAGAAAAGAAAAGGAAAGGAAAGAAAAGAAAAGGAAAGAAAAGAAAAGAAAAGAAAAGAAAAGAAAAGAAAAGAAAAGAAAAGAAAAGAAAAGAAAAGAAAAGAAAAGAAAAGAAAAGAAAAGAAAAGAAAAGAAAAGAAAAGAAAAGAAAAGAAAAGAAAAGAAAAAAGAAAAGAAAAGAAAAGAAAAGAAGAAAAGAAAAGAAAAGAAAAGAAAAGAAAAGAAAAGAAAAGAAAAGAAAAGAAAAGAAAAGAAAAAAGAAAAAAGAAAAGAAAAGAAAAGAAAAAAAAGAAAAAAAAGAAGAAAAGAAAGGTGCAAGAGTGAATTGTCAAGTTCAGTATAGATTAATAAGCAAATATTTGTTGTTTGCTTTTTAAGGTCATGAGCTATTATTTTTTTCTCAGCTTTTTAAAGCACCACTGTAGTCTCCTGGAAGTGGGTAGAGGGTTGTGCTGGCTGGCACAGTGGTGCTGTTGGGCTGTGGGTTTTAGATGTATGGCCAGGGGTGGCAACATGAGGAGGAGAGAACTACAGCACGAAGTACCACCCATAACATGCTGCCCTGGACAGCACATGCGAGACATGCCATCCAAGGCTGTTGATTTTTGGTTTGTGTGCTGGTGATATGCATCATGGACGCTAACAAAAATGGGCTGGAGGCATTTATCTGCCTTTTCTCTTAGCATTATCTATAGTGAAAAAACTTTGCCTATATCCATCCTCTCCTCCTGACTGGAATGGAGGTTATTTTTGATGCAGGTGAGGGAAAGAGATGATGCAGGCCTCAGACCCTGGAGATGTGGTGGGGATCAAGATCTAGGGAGGGAAGGAGTATAACTGAGGATGAGACACTACAGGGTTAAACTGGTGAAGTTCACAGAAAGAATGGATATACATAAAAGGTCAAAGGTTACTGGCCACTGGTTTGATTCTGATACTTCCACTCTTGCCTGCTTGAGGCACTGACACAAAGATATTCTGAGTGGCTTCAGGGTGAACAATCAGGGCTTTTCCTGACTACAGGGATGCCTGGCAGGAGTCTGATGATAGGGTGGGAGGATGTTTAGCACTCTGGGCCCTGGGGGGTTGCACAGCTGATAACCCAGACCACCGATGGAGAGAGGAAATGGGAAACCTACTGGGGACTCAGTAATCCATCCTTATCTGCTGGGGCCAGCTGTATGGCCACTCTGATATTGTACGTCTGGGGTCTGGATCTTAACATAAATTGGTTTATGTCAATGTCTTCCTCAGGGCATTAGGCTTCACAGTCCAGATGGTGGAGAGTCCTTGGTACAGAAACCATATGGTACTATATAGGAAAAATTCAGAAGGGAAGAAGAAATACATCGAATTATTCCTTCGCTGTAACAATAGGGTCAATAACATTTATGTCATAATTAGTTGAAGGCACAAATTATACCAAAATATAGGTGCAGCACACATAGACTGCAAAAATTTGGCTTGAATTTGATCAGCATTTTAAAGGTTTAAAACCCAAAAGCTTTAACAAACCAAAGCCTTTAGAAATTTTACAGTCAGGGCAAACCCAGAAAGCAGGGAGGGACCAGTTTTGTTGCAACATACAGCACTTTGAACATTGGCAGGTCTTGGAGACCTGAGGTGTTAGACCCAAGACAGGGTACAGCAAAGTCTCTGTGGTTGCACAAGGAAACATAGAAGGAGTTTGGGCCTGTCTGTTGTGAATAGGAGGCCACAGGAAGCAGGGTAGGAATTGCCTCAGAAACTGTTGGCTCAGTACCATGTTTTTCTCTTCCTGTCCTAAGCTCCAAGACATTGAACTGAGTGTTTTAAAACCCAGTCTGCAAAATGTGGTTTTGTTTTACTCCCACCCCATGCAAAAAAGTTATCTGACCTCACCAGAGCTGCATCCTTTTGCTGCTGCTGCTGCTTTATAATGATCATTTAAAAATGATTAACAAGGCCTGGAGCCACGACAACCTGACTTCCTGTGCTGAACTTGTGCATGTCTGGATTTGCAGAAGAGAGCTCCTCATGAGACAGTTTCCTGTAACACAAGGACACTTGGCTTATTGTTTAGAAAAACTGACTGCATGGAAGAGTTATAAGTAGTGGACCAGGATAGATGCTCTGGAGAAGATACTTTTAAGTGTTTATGGTTTCTTTTTTTAGCACTGGAAACATGTCACAAGTCCAACCTATTACCCAACACCATCTAATCAATTAAAACATGGCACTAATTGCCCCATCCAGTCTCTTTTTAAACAATTCCAGTGATGGTGACTCTATCACCTCCCTGGGCAGCCCATTCCAATGGGCAATCACTCTTTCTATGAAGAACTTCTTCCTAACATCCAGCCTAAACCTCCCCTGGTGCATCTTGAGACTGTGTCCTCTTGTTCTGGTGCCGGTTGCCTGGGAGAGGAGACCAACCCCCAGGTGGCTACAGCCTCCCTTCAGGTAGTTGTAGAGAGCAATAAGGTCTTCCCTGAGACTCTTCTTCTCCAGGCTAAGCAACCCCAGCTCCCTCAGCCTCTCCTCATAGGGCTTGTGTTCCAAACCCCTCACCAGCTTTGTTGCCCTTCCCTGGACACGTTCCAGCAACTCAACATCTTTCCTAAACTGAGGGGCCCAGAATTGGACACTGGACTCAATGTATGGCCTAACCAGTGCTGAGTACAGGGGCAGAATGACTTCCCTGCTCCTGCTGGCCACACTGCTCCTGATACAGGCCAGGATGCCATTGGCCTTCCTGGCCACCTGGGCACACTGCAGGCTCATGTTCAGCCTACTGTCAACCAGCACCCACGTGTCCCTTTCCGCGTGGCTGCTCTCCAGCCACTCTGACCCCAGCCTGTAGCTCTGCATGGGGTTGTTGTGGCCAAAGTACATCACCCAGCACTTGGATGTGTTAAATCTCATGCTGTTGGAGTCTACCCATCTCTTCAGCCTGTCAAGGTCCCTCTGCAGAGCTCTCCTACTCTCTAGCAGATCAACTCCTGCCCCCAGCTTGGTGTAATCTGCAGATGTACTGATGATGGACTCAATGCTCTCATCCAGATCATCAATATAGAAATTGAATAGGATGGGGCCCAGCACTGATCCCTGGGGCACACCACTGGTGACTGGCTGCCAGCTGGATATGGCACCATTCACCACCACTCTCTGGGCTCGGCCCTCCAGCCAGCTCCTAACCCAGCACAGAGTGCTGCTGTCCAAGCCATGGGCTGACAGCTTGGCCAGCAGTTTGCTGTGGGGGACAGTGTCAAAGGCCTTGCTGACGTCCAGGTAGACTACATCCACAGCCTTCCCCACATCCACCAGGTGGTCGCCTGATTATAGAAAGAGATCAGGTTGGTCAGACAGGACCTGTCCTTCCTGAATCCGTGCTGGCTGGGCCTGATCCCTTGGCCATCCTGTAAATTCTGTGTGATTGCACTCAAGATGACCTGTTCCATAATCTTGCCTGGCACTGAGGTCAGGCTAACAGGTCTGGAATTCCCTGGCTCATCCATCCGATCCTTGTGGATCCTTGTTGGCCAGCTTCCAGTCATCTGGGACCTCTCCAGTGAGCCAGGACTGCTGAAAAATGATGGAGAGTAGCTTGGCCAGCTCATCTGCCAGCTCTCTCAGCACCCTAGGATGGATCCCATCTTGTCCCATGGACTTGTGGTGATCCAAGTGGTTGAGCAGGTCTCTAACTGCTTCCTCCTGGATCACAGGGGAACTATACTGCTCCCTGACTCCATTTGCCAGCGTCATGAGGCCAACCTATCCTGCTATTAACAATTGAGGCAAATAAGGTGTTAAGTACCTCTGCCTTTTCCTCATCTTTTGTTACAATATTCCCCTCCATGTCCATCAAAGAGTGGAGGTTGTCCTTGCCCTTCCTCTTGCCATTAATGTATTTGTAGAAGGATTTTTTGTTGTCCTTATCAGCAGTGGCCAGTTTAAGCTCTAAATGGACTTTTGCCTCTCTAATTTTTTTCCTACATGACCTAAAACATCCTTAAACATTTAATGGGTTACCTCTCCTGCCTTCCAAAGATGATACACCCTCTTTTTTCCCCTTAATTCATTCAGAATTTCATTGCCCATCCAGGCTGTCCGTCTGCCCCGGTGGCTCATCTTCCGGCACATTGGCACAGCCTGCTCCTGTGCCTTCAAGAATTCTTTCTTGAAGTAGGCCCAGCTCTCCTGGACCCCTTTGTTGTTAAGGTCTGTTCCCAAGGTACTTTCTGAGTTTGTTCCTTAAGTAACCTCAAGTCTGCCCTCTGGAAGTCCAGAGTGGAGGTTTTGTTGCTGCCCCTCTTAGCTTGACTGCATACTGAAAACTCAATTATCTCATGGTCACTGGACCCCAGACAGCCTCCAACCACCACATCTCCCACCAGCCCTTCTCTATTTGTAAAAAGAAGGTCAAGCAAAGCCTTACCCCTGGTAGGGTATTTAACCCTGGTAGGTTTATTTCAAGGAGTTTCTTAAGATTTGGTTAAGCTTATTTTTAAATCAATTTGCTCATCTTACAAAGGAATGTGGCTCCTACTACTTGAAATATTTTTATTTTTCATGGAAAAATATTTATATGTCTAGATCATAAACAGGATGAAATTCAGTCACTGTGCATTTTTTAACATTTCTCTCCTTTTTATGTGCCTTCCCCTGCCAAGGCACTAAAGAATGGAGAATTGAAAGCTCATGCATCTGTAGGTACACACAGGCAAGTCTATTGGGCTCTGTGTATCCAGAATACCCAGATGGTGCACTTCTGGACAGGGAATTCTTTCTCTACAATCCCAGATTTTCTCTTGGATAACAGTGTAGATAGGAAACCCCTGCCTTCTTGGTTGCAAGAGAACAAGCTGATGGAAACAGCTCATAATCAACAGAAGAAGTGTTACTGACATGCTGGTTTTCAGTCATCCACATGTTAGGTAGCTGGTGCCTTTTGAGACACATGAAGCTGTATCTCATCTGGCTGGCCTGAACCACTCCAGGTTTCTTGTATCATCTCCAGCAAGACTTTGGGATCATAAAATCATAGATTCCTTTATATTGGAAAAGATTCTTAAGATCATTGAGTCTAACCATACACCTAATACTGTTAAGTCTACCACTAAACCATGTCCCTAACTGCCAGATTTACAAGTCTGAAAAGACTGAAGGGATGGTGACTCAACCTCTTCTCTGGGCAGCCTGTTCCAATGCTTAACAACCCTTTCAGTGAAGAAATTTTTACTAATAGCCAACCTAAGCTTCCTCTGGTACAACTTGAGGCCTTATCCTTTTGTCCTATTGGTTGTTACTTGGGAGAAGAGGTCAATATCCATCTCACCGCAAGCTCCTTGCAGGTAGTTGGAGAGAATAACAAGGTCTTCCCTGAGCTCCCTTTTCTTCAGGCTAAATTATCCCAGTTCCTTTGGCTGCTCCTCACAGGACTTGCACTATAGAACTTTCACCACCCATGTTGCTCTTCTTTGGACACACTCCAGGACCTCAATGTCTGTCTTGTATTGAGAGCCGCAAAACTGAATGCAGTAGTAGAGCTGCCACCTCCCCAGTCCTGAGTACAAAAGAATGATCACTTCACCCCATGTAAGTCACATATATTTCAAGCGGCGTTAGGTACTCTTAGGCAACTGAATCTCGGCCACTGAATCTTTACTGTTCATAAAGTTCATCCCCAAGCTTGTCTTAAGGCCACCAAATGGCTTGGTATGAGCCACCCACACTTCATTCTAATGGGAAGAGCAGATAATAACCATTTCAGATTCTAGTAAGGGAGCTCAGTACAAATTAACTTTGAAAATCAAATCACCGGTCTGAAATACATTTTTGAGGCTCACAATGTCAGATTTTAATATGCTGAAAAAATATTCACATGAACTCCTTTTATTTCTTTCATTTTTAAAGCAGATGCCCCATCATTTAGTGATCTTTGATGGGATTTATTTTGCCAAATTACAGACACTGTTTGAATTTAGGACTTAAGGTACAAAAGGAATTCCTCTGAAATAAAAAAAAATAAATATCAGTGTTAATTTTGTGTGTCTAGCCTGAGTTGGACTGCTTTATGGTATGGCCTGTCTCAAACTGAACTTTACCCCTCAGAAGATCATGATGATCACTAACTTTAGTTATTGCCCAAGTATCAATATCCCCTGCTGTATGAATTTGTGGTGGGTTGAAGTTTTCTCCCCAGCATTAACATTGCCAGACCAACTCAGTCAGAAGCAAATGAAGCTGTATTTACAAGCAAGAACTACACTCTGCAATGGAATGCAACGAATATGTACAAAATATACAGTATTTACAATATTGTGCAGAGATTTACAATTAGCAGACAACACGAAAATCCCCCTGGTCAGAGACCAGAGAAGCCATTCCACTGCCCCTCCCTACCCCCCCGTCCCAAGACAGAAAAGGAGCAGAGAGAAAGCAGTGGGTTAGACTTGACTAAACAATTTCAGTCAAGGCCAGCTGACAAGCAAGTTAATCTCTCCTGAGTGAAGCAAAACAGCAGTGATCAGGAAAGAAGAGAATTGTTACGGTACAGCCCATCTTATTCTATATATTTATCCAATGAATTTGTTTAGAATAATCTTTTGTTCTCCTTTTTACACCCAATAGTGTTCTATTTGTATTTTTCTACTTTTCTGCTCAAAATCTGTGACTAAATTTTACAGGTGTAGCCTAAAACTACCACATTCATGCTACACACTATATGCAAAAGCACAAGGGTGAAATGTTTCAGTAATATTGTTGATAACTGAATCCCCTCTAATTTCAGTATAGGGGAAAAAAAAAAGCCAAAGCTCTTTGGATGGAAGCACTGAAACAGGTAGAAGAGATTATGGGATTGATGATCCAGAATTTAAACATGCTGCTTATTGAATGTTTGCCAATAATTGCTTGCATTTATTATATTTACTATCTTTGTTAATCTGGAGTTGATATTGTTAAATTGGTTGGAAAAGACCTTTGAGATCATCGAGTCCAACCTATCACCCAACACCACCTAATCAACCAAACCATGGCACCAATTGCCTCATCCAGTCTCTTCCTAAACAATTCCAAATGTAGCATGTTCAGCTGCAACCCCATGGAGTACAGCATGAAGTGCTGCTTTTATTTGCACACAGAGGTGCATTTTAGAAACTTGGCCTAAGCATGACAGTGCCCATTTGGGAGCCAACATTTTTGTGCACTTGGTAGAAAGAAGGATTTTCAGAAAGCCATTTGTGAGCCCTCCGCTTGCTCTGTGCCAGGATTTACCATCACTTGCCAGCGACCATGAATCTGATGGTGAAGAGGCCATTAGAGATACTTGCCTGTTAATGCAGGCGGCTTCTCTGAGGCTTCACACTAAGAACCTTTCACTTTGCTCAACAGGAATTCACAGACCAGTTTCATGCTGGGGGAGATCCTGTATCACAGGACAGCTTAACGTCAGGCTCTGGAACTGCTGACAACTGTAATAGGATATCAAAGAAGTAGGACCAGCAATGACTGATTAAAAAAATCTTCTGTGAAATTGTGCAGAGGTTATCAATATATTCTGAGCAAGAAGTATGTCTGCAGTAAACTAGAAATTGAGTTTGAAGACCATTACACCTCATTCGTGATACCATAAGCAAGCTTCCCATGTAAAGTAAATCTGTTCATGGCTGAACTTAAACCAGAAAACCTACTGCTGCTACAGATGGGATGGAAAACAACCAATTCATCAGAAACAGATCTCCCAACAGGTTCCAGCAGACCATTTTTAAAGATGAGCCAGTATACCAGTGAAGAGTATGAACCAGTCACCGCTTCCATCCCTTTCAGGTTGAATTGAAGCTTCATTACAAACATGCATTCTTCATTTGCTACTGGTCTTAAGCTCATCTACCAGATTAGAAAAGACAATGGGCTTCTTCAGTCATTATTTTCATTTAAAAAATCTCTTTTTGATCAATAAATAGATAAAATGTGTGTGCTACCATACAAAAAAAAGCATTTCTCACCAAACAGAGAAGTGTCATCATGATAAATATAACTTCCACAAGGCTATCCTTCACCAAGGACTATTGTAGCTAACCAAAGTCTATAATGTAAAAGTCTTGAGAACATCATTATAGAATAGAATAGAATAGAATAGAATAGAATAGAATAGAATAGAATAGAATAGAATAGAATAGAATAGAATAAACCAGGTTGGAAGAGACCTTCGAGATCATCAACACCAGCCAATCAACTAAACCATGCAACCAAGCATCCTGTCAAGCCTCGCCCTGAACACCCCCAGCGACGGCGACCCCACCACCTCCTCAGGCAGCCCATTCCAGTGGGCAATCACTCTCTCTGTGAAAAACTTCCTCCTAACCCCCAGTCTAAACCTCCCCTGATGCAGCCTGAGACTGTGCCCTCTTGTTCTGGTACTGGTTGCCTGGGAGAAGAGACCAGCCTCCGCCTCACTACAACCCCCCTTCAGGTAGTTGTAGAGAGCAATGAGGTCACCCCTGAGTCTCCTCCTCTCCAGGCTAATATGTTTCCTGCTGATACTAACAGCTGAAAAGTCTGACTTTGGCTTACTGATGATAAAGATATTGCTCTGTATCTTTCTCTCTTTTCCTGGAATGTCTCATAGCTTAGATAACAGCAGATGAAGCTCACCTGTGTGTTTGCAGCCAGCACAAGTAAGGGGAGCTGGCCAAAAGGAAATGTTCCCAGTTCTTGTGTGCACCTGGTGAATGAAATCCCAGCGGATAAGAATTAGAAACTGTTTGGGAGTTCCCATATAAAAGATTTTTTTCAAAATACTGAAAAATTTTGTTGAGACAAAACTTCCTGTGAGGCTACCTTCCCCTGCTGACAGGCAAATTTTCTGTAAGAGTGATGCATTTTCATCATCTCCACATGGAAGGCGAATCTCCTTCTCCAACAACCCATACAAGTGGTTTGACTGGGCTATAATGTATTTGGTGATGGTGCCCTTGCTGTAGCCCTTGCTAGAGGTGTTCCATTTTTTTCATAAATGCAATTTTTTGGGGTTGGGGATTTGATGTCTCTCAATCTGTATGATTGCTGTAAAGTAATTTTCTCCCATCCAGGGAACACCATTTCCCTCTCTCTCTGTCTTTTTTTTTTTTTTTTTTTTTTAAAAAAGGCAACCACAAGCTGCTGTAAATGGTCTTGGCTTCTTTCCAAAGGAAGCAGGGGAATTCGATTCCTTCATAACATCCATTCACTAACTCTCTGCTACAGGACATGGGAACCATTTCACAAGCATTCAAAATTTAACTCTAAAGCATTAAGCTGATGGTTGAGATACCCTGATGACATGGTTCACAGTAGGAAACCACAGCATGCATGTAGGATTCCTCTAAGAAGTTAATGAGGTACTATGTTGGGTTTGGCTGAGAAGGAGTTAGTTCTCCCCATAGCATCCTTCATAGTACTACGTTTTGCAGTGGTAGCTGGGTGTTGATAACACTGCAGTGTTTTGGCAACTGCTGAACAGTGCTCACACAGCAGTAAGGCTGTGTTTTTCCAAAATTTCCCCCCAGAAAGTAGGTTGAAGAATGGGCAAGATCCTGGGAGGAGACACAGCTGGACCAGGTGACCAAGACTGATCAAAGTGGAGCAAAGGAGTACTCTATACCACAGGATGTCAGCTCAGATAGAAGAGCTCAGAAAAAGAAGGAAGTGTGAGGTAATTTTTTGATGATGTCTCTCCTCCTGAGCAACCACTATGTGTGTTGAAGCCCCGCTTCCCAGGTGGTGACTGAACATCATCTGCTGACGAGAAGTAGTGATTAATACCTGTGTTTGCTCTTGGTTCTGAGTGCAGCCTTTTGTTTCAATTTTGCCTTATTAAACTTATTATATCTTGTCCCACAGGCCTCTAGTTATAATTTTTCCTCTCCCTTGTCCATATAAGAAGGGGAGTGATAAAGTGGCTTTGGTGGGTGTCTGGCTCTTAATCAGGGCCAAACAACCACAGGTACCTTCTCTCCTAAGAGTCACCTGTGCCATATCTGTAGTGTGATTTATGCTACTGGTTGGATGGAGTAAGCCCTAGACCATATGATAAACCTAGAAATATATAGTTAACGCTGATGAGATACAGGGTCTGCCTGAGTTCAGGGAGTGGAATCCAAAGACAAGGGGATTAGAGTGAAGCACCATTACCTCCAGGCAGCTGGCCCCAGGGGCCACCCCTAGGGGGTGGGGGCTGGGAAGAGACACTGTCCTACAGGAAGAAGGTCGCATTTTGTGCTGAGTTAATTTTTCCTTGCATTTAAGGAGAATTGGAGTCCTGCAGCAAATGTACCCACTCCTGGTATGGTGGACGCTGGGACTTCTTTGGTCCTTCAGCTGGGACACTGGTTTACCAACTTGGCTACCTCCATTCTGTTCTGGCTCATCAGTGTCCTACATACATATGTAAAGTCAAAAAACTTGCTCTTCTTTTGTCTGTGAATTTTGCCCAAGAGGCTTTTCCCATGGTTTTTCCAGCTTTTCTCTGCATAAGCCTTTTCTTATGATAAAACCGGAAAATATAGAAGGATGTGACATGTAGAGACTTAGCAGAAAATGCCAAAGCCTTTTACTTCCAAGGCCGACTGACAATTTCTGTAGATTTATGTTGTATATTAACCTTTCTTTTTAGTGCTTTACCAAAATCATTTAAGAATTAAAATCAATAGTGCTTTTGATATAAAATGTTGGTTTGCTCCTGGGAAGAGCAGCGGTCACACATGCTTTCAGAGCAGGAAAAATAGATTACATTTACAGGAGGATATGCTTGCAGTGTTGTATATTGTCCTTATCCAACAAATGAAGATTGTCCCTTGGGATATACAACTGATTCTCAGTGACACCATCACTCTGCTTATGCATCTGTTCTGCTTTTAACTGCAGTGTAACTTAATCACTCAGGACAGATCTTCCTTTCAGATATATATTTCCTCTAAACTTATCAAGTCACAGGCATGACAACATCTGAACTTGTGCCAAAGCTTATTAATTAGCAACCTGCTTCCTCCCCATTGAACATCAGGTAGCTGCAGACCAGCCGTGCACTTCCCGTGGTAGCTACCTGTACTGCTGAGCTTCCTGAGCTACTCTCCCTTCTGGTCACTGACAGCAGCCAGTCAGACAGGGAAGTGCTTGCTCCATTCTGCTCACTTAATTAGAAACTTTCTAAACTTTCTCCTTTCATTTGGATCCTTTAGACCAACACCAGACATGACACAGTTTTCATATCTGCTTTCTGAAAGATACCTAAATCTTACACTTGACCAAGTAAGCATTTAGATGGCAGCACCTGGGATCTGGAATCTAAGCTTGATTTAGGTACTGGTGAGTGAAGTACAAACAGAACATGCTCATGGCAGGCTTTGAAAACCTCACCATCTGCTCTGCTAGGCTGCAAAGTATTTTTAAAGGTGTGATCTCTGTTCATCTGGTTTTATGCTATTGTCAGAGGGACCAGAGGCACTTCAGAGAATGAGGCAACTGTAAATACCTGACTTCAGAGGTCTGGGTTTCTGAAGGAGATACTGTATTAATATATGTAATATATGTATGACTGACAGAAGCAGTGGCACAGGTTGTGATATTCAGATTATAGCAGGCACTTGCTATTGAAAACAAATCTTTCTCATCTGCATAAATCTGTGCAGAGAATCTGAACTGGGAAAATGGGCTTTTAACATTTCTTAATGCTCTACAAAGGAAGCAAAGACAAAAGGTATTTCTACATATACATGCAATCACAAGCAGGAATTCTACAGGGAGAACTAAGAGGAACTTGTATGAAATGTGAATAGTCACAACTAAAAATCCGTGATTGAAATGCACATGTTAATGGCTGTTAGAATACTGCTCCTATTAACAAATGCAATACCCACTTTAAAAATATTCTCCTCTGTGAAAAGGCTCACCCTGAAAATGAGCAATGGATTATGTTCATTAATTGTTCAGCATGAAATTTTCTTTTTCTACAGTGCAAAACTAGCGCCTGTCAACCAAAATGAGCCTTAATTTCTCCACTGTAGATGTCTGCATTTCAGCTAGCCACAAGGCATTCCAAATATCTGTCCTAGGACAGGGAGAAACCTTCTCCTCCCCTCTCACCAAACAGGACACTTTGGAGGGTATTTCATCAAAACCTCTACTGTTTGAAAAATAGCACTGTCTGCCAAGTGTTGGCTGTATCATAGTAAGATGAAAGACACATATACATGCATGCATGCAGGCAAACACACATTTTCATGCCGGTTATAGGCAGGATTAGGTGGACTTCAGCCTCTCCTATGTGGGTAGCAGGTGCCCGACTCTGCAGTGGTCTGGATCACTAACAAGGAACTGCGTTCAGCACTGTCTGCACAGTGTTGCTTCTGTGATTGTAAAAAAAGTGCAAGTATGGCTATAAATAAGGACTTCAGATACTGAGGCTGTTTCTTCAGTGTGTTTTCAGGGCAACAAAATGCACACACTCATTTAAAAGGATTAAAGTTGCAGTATAATAGTGCTACCAGAAATACAGGCAATTCTGTTTGCGGAAACAACCTCAAGGTACAGAGCACTCCATGAAAAGGTTGTGGAGCAAGCTGCTCACTGAGATGAGGTAAGAGGTTACCAAATTCTTTGAAACAAAAGAATGTCATGTGAAATGGAAGTAGTGGGAAGGAGAGGTGAAAGTTTTCAGCATCTCATAGGCTCAAAGTCTGGTCTATATTTGCTTGACTTGTTAATTGTACAAAATACTCTGATCTACATTAAAAAAAAAACACCAAACAAAGTGTTGCCTTTGTTGCTCTCTTTTTCAACAATTAAAAAATGCAAGAAAGAACAAAACATTCACCATTTTTAATCATTTCAGAATGCTGCCCTAACATTCTTCTTGTTTATAGCTCTCTATTTTAACAAGAGGCAATAAATATTTCAGAAAGCACTGGTTACTTAACATGTTGACAATGTATATGCTGTGCTTTTAAAAAGCAAGACATTTGGAGCTATGAATAATAGTTCTTCTCAGCATGAGTGAGCAATACAGCTGCCCAATACTGTGACTTTGACGTACGTCTCTGCGGAAGCTCAATATCAAAAATTCTACTAACATTTCTATAAGGGATTTTGAGTGCACTTTTGCATAATGTTATTTCAAATGTTTCTTTCTGGCTTAATACCTAGGCAAATTAACATTAATATACTGCAAGTCTGAAAGAGCAATATGTGTCATGATGAGGTGCAGAGGAATTTTGTCAGTTTCTGCAGGTGCAGAATTTGATGTTAGATGTAGCCTAATTGTTTTGGTTTAATGATCTTAGGCTAAAAGTTGAGAAGCTTTTAGCTAGCCGAAAAGGACAGCCTTTACTAGTCTTTCAAGTTAGAACTGTTAGAAGTTAAAAATAAAACAAAAAACCTTAATGTTTTTCAGGTAGAATTTAAGTTTATAAATAAGATTTGAAAGGGGGCTTTGTATGTTCCCAAGCCTAAACAATTTTTTTTGAGCCTCTGGTACCTTTAGGAACAGCAAGCTGATGGAAAAATCAGGGAAAACCAGCCAGTATTTGAAGTTTCTGTGACTTGCGTTGTAGGACCTGCTGCTGAGATCATCTGCTTGGTGAAGCTAGATTTCCACTTCTTATTCTGTCAGTTCATCCCTGTGAATGGTGCTGATCTTTTTCTCTCTTAGATTACCCAGCTTGCCTATGCTCAGGGCTTATCTGTAATGAGCTAATGCATTACATTAAAAACTGCTAAGACATATGCTAACAAGATGTTGCCCTCAGCATAGACAAAAATTGCTGTACTCAAATGCATTATGTGGGCAGGCATAATTCTACAACCATTCTAGATTTTACATCTGTAAAGTACTGATGGCTGTGTATTTCTTCCATAAGAAGATGTTTTTAGGCACATAGAGGAAAATCAATTTGTTATTAATAGGTATATTCTGTGTTTGCTGCTATCTTTGTGTCTGCACAGTAATTTGAGAGGCTGAATATTGTAGCTAGTAGCATACCAATGAGCACTGGGCACCTCTTTCTTATCTTACCATTCCTAGAGTTAAAGACATTTTTAGTTGAAGGGAGCAGTTATTCTCCCAGGTGTGTGACCATGGGAATAGCATTACTGCATTCTGAGTCATCCCCCTGAGGGCTGTTAGGGGCTTAGCATGGCACAATGGCATGTGCTTTTAGATTCATTTACTGAACCAATGTTTTTATGACAGTAGCTATGTGAAACATGCAATTTTCCAAATTCAGGCCCTGTCAAAGCTTGGAGGTGTCTTGGAGGTTGTGGCTCAAACACATTTCCTGCAAGTACTGAGCACTAACCTGAATTTAACCTGGACCGCAATGGTCCGAGCAAAAGGCTGTGGGTTTCAGGCCTTGAGATTTCTGCATGTTGTGGTCTGGCACAGGGAGCAAGCCCATGAACTGTCCTAAGGTTTGCAGTTCTTACAGCATGTACTGAGATGCAAGGTTCAGGGGAACATGAGTTATTGAAAGGTTTGAGGCTCTCCTTTGTCTATAACTGCCGCTTTGATGAGAGTACTTCAAGAGGTGTAGGTCAGTGTATGTGCACGTATTACAGCAACTTTTCTGTCTTGTGACAGTAATGCAAAGTACTATCCTGGGACAGACTTAAACAAGGAGCTGGGATTGTTTAGCCTGGAGAAGAGGAGGCTCAGGGGTGACCTCATTGCCCTCTACAACTACCTGAAAAGTGGTTGTAGCCGGGAAGGGGTTGGTCTCTTCTCCCAGGCAACCAGCACCAGAACAAGGGGACTCCGTCTCAAGCTGTGCTAGGGGAAGTTTAGGCTCAAGGTGAGGAGAAAGTTCTTCACCGAGAGAGTCATTAGTCATTGGAATGGGCTGCCCAGGGAGGTGGTGGAGTCACGATCCCTGGAGGTGATTCAAGAGGGGATTGGACGTGGCACTTGGTGCCATGGTCTAGTCGTGGGGTTTGTGCTGATGGGTTGGACTCTGATCATTGAGGTCTCTTCCAACCTTGGCAATACTGTGATACTGTGAAGACTGTCAATAATGATGGCATCTCCTCATTGCACACAGGTGCTTCCTCTGGGTCTGCTGTGGATCATTCTGTTCAGAGATATGTTTGCACCACCATCCCTGCTTCTGAGAGCATATAGTGCAAAATTCTTCCAGTATGAGGTAAACTAGATGAGCATGTAATAATTGTATTGAATCTGATACTTCACCATGTTATGCAACCATTGCATCCTAGTGATCCTATGGCATCTCCTACCATGTCAGGTGTTTGTGTCTTTTAAGACAACTATGTAGTTCTGTTAATACAATCTGCAAAAGTACAGCCCTCATGAAAGATTTAGGAAAGCATACGTTGCCTAAGTGGCTTCACAAAGGAATATTAATTAAGTTACTTTGAGTATCTAAGCTATAAGTGATGTAATGGATATAAGAGGAAAGCATCTTTTTTGTTAGACCAGAGGCTGTAGCTTGAAAATAAATGGACATGTTTTCAAGCTCAGTGATGGGATGGATCCTCAAAAACTTTCATCCATGTGAGCTGTGAAAGGTGTATTTGATGACATGAAAGAGAAAATTGCATGGCTATGGTGTGGAAGAAGTGTTTCTCAGGGAATGTTTCCTTGAAACGTTTCCTTGAAACGTTTCCTTGAAACACACAATCCCTGTAGCTTTATCCATAGGCATGGGTGAATACCAGAATAAAAGCATGAATCTTTTGTTACTCCTGCTAGCTCTAATAATTAGAAAAGAGCTATCAGTTTTAGTGGGAAATAATCTATCCAATAAGTCTGACCTCTAAGTAAAGAGGTGGTAGTGGAGATCCAAAATTTATTTGAAGTAACATTTGCAAAACGTGGTAATCTAAAGTGTTTTGTCCTCTTTAAAGTAGCAAATTACATGTAAACAAGACACACAAGTCTCATAAAATATTACTCCTGTGAATTATCAAGACTGTTACAGGTAAAAGATCTAAGGCTTGTTTTGCATCTTAAGCAACTATGAAGGCTGGAATCAGAACAAAATGGGTTAAATTGAACCAGTGGGTTAACATGGCTATTTTCCCAACATAGAACTGAGGGAAAAGTAACACAGAGAAACAGGATTGAGACAAAAAAAACAAAACCAAAAGCCAAACAGTGAGATAAGAATAGAGTTTACTGAACAAAAATCAGATAAGCATAGTACAAAATGCTTAATTACCTATTTGCATAAAAAGCATGGCACTAAGAAGCAGTGAGCAGAAGCAAGCTAGCCAAAAGCCCAAACCATAAAACTACTTCCCCACCCCTCCTTGTCCTGTAGCCATCCCAGCAGAAAAGACAATGCCCAAGAACCCAGAACCTTGAAGCAACAACCAGAACAGGAAGCCTCCCATGTTACAATCTGAACTTCAAGCCCCACAATACTTTGCTCCAGTTAGCACTTTCATTTTTGAAGCTGGCATGACTGCATCATGGTATAAATAACAGCAGCAGGTCCAAAGTAATCAATGACAGGAACCAGTGAAGGTGGGGAACAGAGCTACATTTCTGTCTTTCCCATTTAGTTCCAGTGAGATGCTTAGGGGAGAAGACAGTGTCTACAAGAAGATATATGAAGTCTTTTTCAGAATAACAGAATGCCTTACAGTAGTATGCACATAAAGTACCCCAGTTTGAGTTCTGGAATTGAAGGAATTCTCAGTAATTCCCTTTAGCCCAAGAAAAGCATTCCACATGTAATACTCAGAAAACAGCGGCTGAAAGAGTCATCTAGTGTCTAATGTCCTTGAAAAGAAATAACTAAATCCTGATATTTCTACCTTTGGAATCTCACCTTCATTACTTTAGATCTTGGAACAAAGACATTGCTTATAAAGATTTGGGGTTGATTTTTTTTGTTTAAAGTAATGCATTGATTAATACAATCTTTAGAAAATGGTGGAATAAATCACTTCATGAAATTTAGCCTGGCAAAGGTAGGTAGGATTCTCCTACTGTTTTGCAAGTAATAGAGAATTGGTATTTTCACAGAGCAAGCAAGCAAGCAATGACATGGTCTGTTGCTGGGGTTTTGCATGCATGCAACAGTAGTGTGGCAGCATGTGACAACACAGGTCTGATTGAAGAGGAGGCTTTTCATGGTGTGGGCCTATAGAGTACCCAGCTTGGTTTACAGAAATATTCTTGCATTCAAATTTCTTGTTGGGGGGATTGGGTGAAATGGGATTCTGAGATAAAGTATTTTTGGCTTTGAGTTCTGAAAATAAAAACTGGCCCAGCATAATTCTGGGAACTCAAGGCAAGTAAGGGAACTACTTTGATGAAGCACGACACTATGTCTGAGTCATACAAAATCGATTCAGGTCCTGGCTGAGGTACAGATCCCTCATATGACCTTGGCAAGTGACCTAATCTCTGTGCTGTGGTGACTTAGTCTCTATGTCTTGGTTCAGTGTTTGCAAAATGAGAATAACAGTACTTCCTTTGTCTTGTCTGCTCATATTGGAAATTCTTTGGTGCAGGAATCATCTCTGTGGGCTTAGTGAGGTTCTTGGCATGCACCTCTAGGTGCTATTTTAATAACAGTACATAATTGCTTCTAGGTTTATCCCTAACCTTTTTAGAACAGAGTTGGATTTAGGAAATCCTTTCTTTTAACCCCATCCTCACCTTTGGAGATCCAAAGATTAAAGGAGATATGTTGTGGTTTAACATGGCAGGCAGCTAAGCACCACACAGCCACTTGTTCCTTCTACTGCTCCACAGTGGGATGAGGGAGAAAAGAAAGTAAAACTCTTGGGTTGAGAGAAAGACAATTTAATAAGACAGAAAAGGAAGTTGTAATAGTAATAAATTACTCTCTCTATATATATATGCCTTGTTAAAAGTGTGGCTCTTCAGAGATACTTAGCAATCTTCAAAGATTTCTAATCTCAGGTATGAAAGGTTTTCAATTTTGAAGTGAGAAGAACAAATATTTACTACATTTCATCATCTGTGTTTGCAGTGTACACGAGATTATAGCCCTTTTGCAGGCCATGTTAAAATTCCCACCCACTACAACTAGCATTTCAGCTAACTTTTGAACTAGCCAGCAGCAGGATAGCATCTTTGATGACTAACAGCCAGTGAGAAATGCAGTGAAATTCCATGCAACATGCTAACAAATCCCGCCCCTCTGCACCCTGTGTAGGGCAAATGTGCAGCTGCTTTTTACAGTGGGTGTCAAAGTAGTTTTCTGATAGCTGATAATTGGAGAGCTGTGATAACAAAACTCCATGTAATAAGGAAGGAGTTTATCTTGCTCCATTTTTTTGTGCATTTTCTTGATGCAAACAGAAATGTTAGAACTATGATTCTGCTTTCTTACTGTGTCATGTTTAAGAAGAATTCATTTCTAATCCTCAAGCCATGGCAAGTTGTATTTCTCTGAGCAAACTGAGGCATCTGTAAATATCTTGCCCAGCTAGGAGACACAGAATCTTCCCTATTTTACAGTAACACCCTCTTTGTGGCTATGATCCCCTAAGTACACTGAGAAACCAAGGTTTTTAAAAGGGGATCCTCAACCAGAGAGTTTGAGAGTATTTTCCTCTTTAATAATTGTTCACTCTTCTTACTAACCATTTCTCACTTATCTGTCTTTCCTCAGCTCTGTCATCTGATGGGAAAAAAAATGATGATAGAATGAGAAAAAGGGAGGTGAAGGAATTTTCTGGTTTACACTGACTAGATGGAAGCTTAATAAATGTGCTCTAGTCTAGTTAAAGAAGACTGTGTCTGAATCTAATCCAATTTGCACAGTGCTGTTTTACATGTCATGATGTTAAACATCAAAAACACTTAATATGACATGATGGTTATTTTACTGGCTTCCTGAAGCTCTCTTTTTCTAAGATCGAAGTAAGTTACTGAAATAGTAAATGAGATATTCCATGCATATAAAGCAAGCAGTTAAATGCATGGCTGAGTGGAACTGACTCAAGCAATAGCAATCATACTGCTTTATTTTGAAGCTGAAGCTACTTAACATCAGAGATGTGGTGAGCAGGAAGGAACTTGGCATGAATGCCAAGCCTCTGTTGAAATAAAACTCTGGGAGGTTACAGAAGAGGAAATGTCCATTCCTTCTTGGCAGCTTCTCCGATGCTTCATTTGAGCAAAGTTCAATTTTGACACAGGAGGATTCTGGAGGTTTACCCAATAAGCCTTCTGGGTCATTGCAGAGGAGAATTATGCTTTCCATATTTGGACCTAATGCCCTTCTTTTCACTTTTACCTGCTGTGAAAAGCCTCTTACAATTTAGAGGGGCCATGCAGTTTTTCCCATGAAGGAAAAAAATGATGATAGGTTCAGCATCAAACCTCTGCCTAATTTCAGCAGACCCACATGGAAAATAAAGTGTAACCCAACAAATATCATGCTTTATCTGCCCTCTCCTCTGCTTCACAGTTACTCTGAGGTTAGGTAGGAGAGGAAAGATGGGAATGATCCTCCACTTGGATCACTGGAGTGGGAAACACACCCAATTACAACTAGTCTACAAAAGAGCCTGTGAACTAATTCATCTGCCTGAAGTGAAGTCACTTGAAAGCTGTATATCTAGGCTAAGTTAATCACTTGTTTTAAAAGTGAGCAGTATAAACATCAATCAAACATTCCAATCAAAGGAGAATTCCAATGTACCACCTCCTAAATGTAACTGCCCTCCTGCAACTGCATTTTTCTCTTTTTTATCAGTTCTTAGTTTCAAAAACTATGCCAAGGGCTTGACAAATATTTTAAATGCCCCCTACAATGAGGAAGAAAGACAGCAGATTATATATGAATCTCCCATGGTAGAACAAAAGTGCACTGCAACAAATAAGCCTCTGTTTAGCATTGTACAGGATGGATGATCTGCAGCAGAGAGGAAAATGTTTGCTGAAATATTTGCCACCTCTGCACTGAGGTCAAGTACATGTTTATCTAAAGACTGGTATGTGCCCATCAATGGAATTGTCTTGCCAGTGTGGTATCCTGCACCTCATGCTCTGTGAGTTGATGTTCTGCAGCCTGCACAAGGGGCTGCATTGCCTCTTGCTTTGTTCAGCCTTGCAGGTGGGGAAGTGAAACAACCTTCAGACATGAAGGTTGATGTTTGCCTTATCAGCACACATTAAATCAGGTTTGTGAAATGTGCTGGAAACTGAGCCTGTTGCTTTTGTCTCATACAGGCAACATGCGTGTGTTCAGAAGGTAGTGTTTAATCATGAGCTTTCAATAGATTTCTGTGCCAGAAATGACAGTCCCTCAGAGCTAGCTCTCACAGCGGCTTTCCTTCGCTGTTAACCATGGAGAGTTTTTTTTATGGCCATAACCATGGCACTTGTGAGAAGAAAGTTCCCAACCATGTTCTTTCCTAAGGGTGGTTGTTTTATCTATTTACATTGGGCTCTTTTATCTTCAGCCACCTGGATGAGTTCTTTCAGACATAATCGGGGGACAGAATTGCAGTTTAGATTGGGTATTAGCAAGCACTTCCTCACAGAAAGGGTAATTAGGTCCTGGAATGGACTGCCTAGGGAGGTGGTGGATTTGCTGTCCCTGGAAAGATTGAATGCAGCACTTAGTGACATGGTCTAGTCGATATGGTGGTGTTAGGTCACAGGCTGGACTTGATGATCTAAGAGGTCTATTACAGCCTCAATAATTCTGTGATTCTGTGACTCTTTTCCCCAGAGGAGTGAGTACCTGCTTAGGAAAAGTAGTTTTCATAAATTTTCTAAATAAATATAATCCAAATTCCTATGTGGATAACAATATGTTAATAGTACACAGAAGAGAATCCAAACAGCTCAGAATTCTAAACATAATTACTTATGAAAATGGAACATGTATTGCTGTCAAAATTAATCACTCTTCAACTTCCAGCTGTTAAAATCCTTCTGGCATATCTCCAAGCAATTCTCATTCAGTTACTTTCCCCTCACTTCTGTGTTGGGAAAATAGCCAGGTTTCAAAACATTACCCTGATAATTGTATCTGATCCAGTATCATTACAGAAACAGAAATGCCCTATTTCCTGCATAAATAACCTCTGGTACAGGAATGTATTTTTAGCGAGCCACACTAGCATAAGAGACCCTTTTCAGGAAGTGCAAGAATCTAAGCATGCACTTCCAGGTTTAAGCATCTGTACAAGCACATGCAAATCTGGACCATTATAATCCTGGGCACATACTTGGTCACCTTGAAAATTTTGAAATAGCTGGGTTCATCAGTTTTAATTTGAAAAAAGGGAGAAGCAGAAACCATCTCCTTTGAACTGATGTAATTTCTGACATCCTAATTTTATTTTACGTTTGCTTTAATCATTTAATTGAAAGGATGAAATTTAAACTAAGTAGGAATAGTACATCCTAGATTGAAACATTGATCAGTGCTGATTAATAATTTAGTCTTTAAAATAAAAAAGAGAAGGGGTTTTATCGGTCAGATTAGAATAGAATAGAATAGAATAGAATAGAATAGAATAGAATAGAATAGAATAGAATAGAATAGAATAGAATAGAATAGAATAGACCAGGTTGGAAGAGACCTTCAAGATCATCGCGTCCAGCCCATCAACCAATCCAACACTACCCAAACAACTAACCCATGGCACCAAGCACCCCATCAAGTCTCCTCCTGAACACCTCCAATGATGGCGACTCCACCACCTCCCCAGGCAGCCCATTCCAATGGGCAATCACTCTCTATGTATAGAACTTTTTCCTAACATCCAGCCTGAACCTCCCCTGGCACAGCCTGAGACTGTGTCCTCTTGTTCTGGTACTGGCTGCCTGGGAGAAGAGACCAACATCTGTCTGTCTACAACCTCCCTTCAGGTAGTTGTAGAGAGCAAGAAGGTCACCCCTGAGTCTCCTCTTCTCCAGGCTAAGCAACCCCAGCTCCCTCAGCCTCTCCTCATAGGGCTTGTGTTCCAAACCCCTCACCAACTTTGTTGCTCTTCTCTGGACTCGTTCCAGCAAGTCAACATCCTTCCTAAACTGAGGCCCCAGAAGACTGGAAGCTGGCCAACGTGGTGCCCATCCACAAGAAGGGCTGGTTGGATGAGCCACAGAATTACAGGCCTGTCAGCCTCACCTCAGTGCCAGGCAAGATTATGGAACAGGTCATCTTGAGTGCAATCACACAGCACTTACAGGATGGCGAAGGGATCAGACCCAGCCAATAAGCATTTAGGAAGGGCAGGTCCTGCCTGACCAACCTGGTCTCCTTCTATGATCAGGTGACCCGCCTGGTGGATGTGGGGCAGGCTGTGGATGTAGTCTACCTGGACCTTAGCAAGGCATTTGAGACCATCCCCCACAGCAAACTGCTGGCCAAGCTGTCAGCCCATGGCTTGGATGGGAGCACTCTGCAGTGGGTTAGGAACTGGCTGGAGGGCCAAGCCCAGAGAGTGGTGGTGAATGGTGCCACATCCAGCTGGCAGCCAGACATTAGTGGTGTGCCCCAGGGATCAGTGCTGGGCCCTGTGCTCTGTAACATCTTTATTGATGATCTGGATGAGGGCATTGAGTCCATCATCAGTAAATTTGCTGACAACACCAAGCTGGGGGCAGGAGTTGATCTGCTGGAGGGTGGAGAGGCTCTGCAGAGGGACCTCGACAGGCTGGAGAGATGGGCAGAGTCCAACAGCATGAGATTTAACACATCCAAGTACTGGGTTCTGCACACTGGCCACAACAACCCCATGCAGAGCTACAGGCTGGGGTCAGAGTGGCTGGAGAGCAGCCAGGCAGAGAGGGACTTGGGGGTGCTGGTCGACAGTAGACTGAACATGAGCCTGCAGTGTGCCCAGGCAGCCAAGAGGGCCAATGGCATCCTGGCCTGCATCAGGAACAGGCCAGCAGGAGCAGGGAGGTCATTGTGCCCCTGTACACTGCACTGGTTAGGCTGCACCTCGAGTACTGTGTCTAGTTCTGGGCTCCTCAGTTTAAGAAAGATGTTGACGCACTGGAAGGTGTCCAGAGAAGGGCAACGAAGTTGGTGAGGGGTTTGGAACACAAGCCCTATGAGGAGAGGCTGAGGGAGCTGGGGTTGCTTAGCCTGGAGAAAAGGAGACTCAGGGGTGACCTTCTTGCTCTCTACAACTACCTGAAGGGAGGTTGTAGTCAAGCGGATGTTGGTCTCTTCTCCCAGGAAGCCAGTACCAGAACAAGAGGACACAGTCTCATGCTGCACCAGGGGAGGTTTAGGCTGGATGTTAGGAAGAAGTTCTACAGAGAGAAAGTGATTGCCCATTGAAATGGGCTGCTGTGGTGGAGTCACTATCATTGGAGGTGTTCAGAAGGAGACTTGATGGGGTGCTTGGTGCCATGGGTTAGTTGTTTGGGTGGTGTTGGATTCGTTGATGGGTTGGACGTGATGATCTTGAAGGTCTCTTCCAACCTGGCCTATTCTATTCTATTCTATTCAAGTGGTTTGTGTTTGGTGCTGCTCTGTGCTTATTCATGGTTGAACTCCTGCATGACCAAAAGAGATGCCTGCATGATATGAAAGCACCACTGAGGTGCTCACCACAGGCATCAGAGCCACCATGCCAGGCTCAATGGCCAACCCTAAAGCTGCCTCACAACTCCATTGAAGTGAAGTGCTCCATGGGACATCTCCATCACCAACAGCATCCCTCCAAGCATGCAAGGCAGAGATCTCTTTCTCTGTTTTACGTGCTGACCTCCCATCTGGAGCATGCCTACTGTCTGCTGCTTTTATAGCATACCTTGGAGGTCTCCTGGAAAAAGAAACTGAAATGACAGGAGTCAAAGGGGTCACAGAGAGTTAGGAGAGCATAAAGAGAAGCCAGATTAAGAAGTGAGTTGTTGTGAAATATAGAGTGGAAGCAGGGAAATATATAAAGTAAGAAAAGCATTTGTTTAAAGAGAAATTGCTATGGTGAGACCTTCTACCACCAGTCCCCACCTTCTGTATTAAAGTACCTTAAAATTGGTACATTCCAGCTCTCCAGATTGTTAATAAATAGCCATAGTTACTGCACATCTATGTTTCTCTCCTTTACCAACTTACACTTAAGTCTGGGCCATAAAAATTCAGTTTTGCTTTGCAGAAAAATGTCCCAATGAACGTTGGCTCAGCATGTGGGTAGAGCTAATAGTTTCAGAATGAAAGAGTTAGCTATAGCACTATCCAAGCCTGCAGAATTACTGTCAAATGTAAGGAAATAAACGTAGTTGCATTTTATTCCTGATTTACATTGTGGGAAGGACCATCTCTTACTAATTTTTGCTTGCCACAAAAGAAGCAAAAGAAGCTGACAGGGACTTTAAGACTTCTGAAGCAAATGGGGAAAAGTAATGAGCACAGCTCAAAATGACCTTTCTGTGAGGATGTTTGGGTTGGTGCTGTCATCAGTACCCAGTGAGGGCTGCAGGGCTGGGACTCCTCAGAGGGAGTTCTGCTGGCAGAAACACAGAAGAGGTGACTGATTAATTTAGGAATCTCAAAAACACACACACATGCACGCAATCTTTCCCTGTTCTCACATTCTCACATTATGCTGGGAAGCATGGCAGAATTTAATGGTGTTCTTGACTTAGTCCATGGAGGAAAAAGGGCTGATCCCCAGTGCAGTAAGACAGAGACAGGTTTTGGGTTTGGATCTTGCACTGGCAAGAGCTTTGGTCTGGCCTTGCCTGTTTACGTCACTTGAAAATTCCTTAAAGTGCTTGCCTACCATTTCTAGTAAACAGAGGTCCCAGCACAGTGCTAATCACATGGTTATTCCTGGCCTCTGGGTTTCCTGGCAAACAAAACAATTATTCTTTTGGCTACATTCCTCCTAGCAGCAAACATACCAGTGTTCTGGGGAAAAACCTGTTGACGCACTGGATACAGGAAAGGCCTGTGTGTGCATTTGATTGTTTTCTCTGTTTTAACTGCTCAGTGGGTTTTCTCGTTTTCTTTCTCATTTTCTTTCTCATTTTCTTTCTCATTTTCTCCTGCTAAGGTTAGTGCAGGTAAGCTTGATGCAAGCTATGGAAGTGCACCTGAGAAATTTGGAGGTTGCAGGAATCTGTAGAGTTGATACATGTATTTGGCCAGGTTCTCATTCCCAATGAGCTGTACTCGTGTATCCCAGACATGCCTCAGCTTCTTGTTGCCACCATTCCTCTGCCCCAGCTTTTGCAGGGATTGTTGCTGGCAGTGTTGCAATGAAACCATTGCAGAGTATTGCAATGCTCTCTGGCTGCCCTGCTCATCCTGCAGCCAGTTCACTGGTGACAACCCTGTAATATCCCTTCGGGCTCTGTTGGTGTATGTGTTGAAGCAACAAGAATGCTCCTCTCCACCCTAACAATCTTGTTTTGTGTTAATGCAGTGTCTGTGTTTTTATGGAAATAGACACCTCAAGTGAAAACCTGCTTAGGCCACAGATGCCTGTACAAGTTTGACAAGTCTGGTTCCAAACACATGATGCTACTTTTGAAACTCATTTAGTCCCAACAGTGGCAACTTACCCCTGTGGTTAGTACAAACTATTTCTCACGCTTTCAGATACCTCCCTTTCAGATACCTCCCTTTTAATGTGTGGCTTGCTGATGCTTTGCGCATTCATGTGTACTGCCTGACCATTTGTAAACACAAGCTGAAATGTATTTACTCTGGATTTACCTTTTGAGAGGCCTCTGTTGACAAGTCTAGAGTTCAGCTCTGTTGCTTCATATGGGCTGTGTTCTCTAAGCAGAACTGCTGATTGCAGTTGAAACTTTTAAAAGGTCTTTAAAATGATCCTCTTTCTGGGGACTAAGCACAGTTATTCTTCAACATGCTCTTAGAACAATTTTACCTGTATATGGTCCAAGCTTACCAAATGCAGACTGGTTTATGCAGTGACAATAGGTAATGTGCATTGATCCCACATGGTGTTAGTGCACCTATGGAATGCCAGTGCCATGAGCACTGCTGCCATGGGCATCCAGGCAGCAGCCTCTTGGTGGATGTGCATAACATGCAGAAAGCACACTGCTGCTATGGTAAAGTCTCCCTGCAAATAATGCTCAAGGAAATAAGTTGTACTCCTTCATAATCATAGTGGTGTGGAGACTGCAGTGGGTATAAGTGTCCCATCAGAGACCTTCTTCCTCAGTCAGAGCCTCCTTCCTGTGCTCTAAATTTCACAGTAAAGCCAAACTTTCCCAATAGACACAAGGTTTTTTGCTAACTGCAGACTGGGCTGTGAATGCAATGAAAAGATTTCAGTGTAATTGTTTTAGGCCTTTTTCCAGAGCCCCAGGATGGGACAGACACAGGAAATTTTTCCTGTCAGCCAAAAATCCAAGGTGAAATAATATCCAGAAAAGACTTTTGACAGAAGACCATGACAATCCCAAGTTCTGGTCTGTTTCAGACAGAAACTGATGCAAAGTCACCTTTGGCTGACAACAGTGTTGCTTTACTTGAATTACTTATGTCTGATGTTACAGTATGCCTTCATCAAGGGTACCACCTCCTCGTGTGCAAAGAGTTTTTTGCAGACATCTATGTCCTGGAAGATCTAAGAAGACTTGGAGTGTGAAAAAGGAACTATTATTATTCTCTTTAATGAATAAGAAACTCAGGGAGTTTCTTTAAGTGAGTTGCCTTAAGTTATATTAGAGAAGTTTGTTTTCAGCATTCCTGTCTAGCTCAACACCAGTGGATGGACTTGTAAACTTTTATATTGGAAATCCTGAGTCTCTTCAGCTTGATCCTGACTGTCATGTTAGAGTGATAAACAATGCTAATTAGACTAATAAACCAACAGGGTGGAGATTGGCAATCAGCCAGAATGAGGTTGTATTATATCAGGTTTTGTAAGTGCATGGGTATGGAATTGTTACAGGGCCTAGAGCTTATAACCTTACACTAGCTTTGTGTCAGATGATCAGAGGACAACTGAATATGGCGCTGACATTCAGATGGGGTTACCAGGGAATATCTAGGCAACTGTAACCCAGTAAACCGGATTTGAGTTTTGAACTAAGTAGATACTATGACAAAGAAGGTGTATATGGAATATATGAGAATATGGGAAGAGTGAGTATCACCTTTAAGAAGGAAAGGTATGCATTGCAAGCCATTGGAGTCCTTTGGACCCAATAAATCCATAACATGCATAGATTTTCAAAAGTAAGTACATTTTCAAAAGTCCAAAGTTCCTAAACTGCCATGGTAGGGAAAAAAAACAACAAAAAAGACTTGTCAGTCATGACTGATTAAAATACAGAAAGAAAAAAAGACTGGTTTCCCCAATGGAAATGGAAGTCAAAAAGGAATTCTGCAGGGGCCACAATGAGATCTGTGTTATTCACCATGCCCACATGATCTGAAAGAAGGGTGAACAGCGAAGTGACAGAACTAGAAGGTATTAAAAAATGTTTGAATTAGCTGAAAATTAACCTATTTGTAAGAACCATGTAAGAATCTGAGGTGACCAAACAGTAAAGTGACAGATCAAATTCCACACAGAACACACGAAGGACTGCCAACAAGAAAAAGAACTTTTGGACAAGAAATACTTTTTCACACTGTGTATAATTATATTATGAAATTGGTTGTTGCAGGGATCTGTGGAGGCTGAAGAAGGTAAAGGAAGAAAGGAGTAAAAGTAGCATGTCTCTTGAGTTTGGAAGTCCCAGCAGGTGCTGATGATATACTAGTTTACACAGGATAAAATGTGGATAGGCATTGTGTCTCTGTACTGCTCATATTCCAGGACGTGTTGCCTATTGGCAGCAGCAGTACCAAAATAATTAACAAGATGTTTCAGACACAGGTCTGTGATATAATAAGCTCACAAATAAGTCAGTGAATTGACTGTAGCTTGGAGAGGGTATGAGAGTGCTCTCTTAACAGGTCTCATCTCTGACATCTCATCTGAGACAGAGACTGGAGTGCCCCCTCTACTTCACTGTACTCAGGGTGATACTGTTAAAAATCTTGATATGTTAGCCCAATCTCTGAATCAACTCTGACCACAGTGCTAAAAGCTAATCAAACTCAATAAGGGCCCAGTTTTCCAAAGAATTTAGGTAACATCTCACTATCGATTCGTGTCCCTGTTGTAACTGTGGAAAGGAATCTTTGCATACCTTCACATTTTATATTTTTAATATTTTTAATGTCAGGAAAAATCATGTCTTTAATATGCATACTTGTTAGCCTACTCCTGACAAATACTTTCATGTCACTGTTTATTTTGTGAATCCTACACTGAAACTTTTCCCAAGAGGAGCATCGCCAAACAACATCCTGTAGTTATATCCCCCCGCTCCGCAATAAAGTATGAGAGTTTGTGTAATTGTGTTTCCAGACTGATAGCTGAGTCCTCAGAGGAGACCAAGTACTTACTATTGAACTAGAGAGTCAGTAAATGTCAGACAGAATAGTAGAAGGGCAAAGCTTCACACTGTATAACCCAGGGGATTCGATCAGAAGAGAATGGAGAAACAGCATGGCTCTAAGAGCATGTTGACCTCAGCTGTAAAATCTCTTTACTAGATGGAAGGCCTCACTTTCCAGTGTGACTAATCAGTTTTGTGCCGGTGCAAATCCACTGGCTTCACGGGAAACTCTATTTTAGGATTCAAGCAAAATCTTTTCAGGCTGACTTTTTTTTTTACCATGGCTGCACTCCTGAAGTAGTGGAGCTTTTGCTCTCTTTTTAAAATTCAACAGATATTAGTAAGCCTGGAATACAATACAGAAACCTTGAATATAAATGTCAATGTTCCCTTACATTTAAGGGAGTGCTGTCACTCTTGAAGGTGCAGGCTCTCTCTTCAAATTTATCTTTACTCCCAGTCTCCTCTCTGTATGTTTTTTCATGCTGTAGAAAATGTTCCTTGAAATCAAGAGCAAAGTCCACATCCTACCTCTCGGGGGGCATCCAATCTACCATGACATTATAAAGTAATTTTTCCCCCTTTGGTTTCTGAGTATTACATTATTTTATAGCAAAATGGAACACACATAGAATAAATTCAGAGCAATTTATACATAATATTGTTTTCCCTTCTGAGTATCATATAAAACATTATTCAGGGGGTATACTGAACTCAGTTCCCTGCCCTCTGGGTTATTGCACAATTAAAGACACTTGTTCCACTTCACTGATTTAGTAGATGGGACCTAAGACTAGCCATTTCATTGTTTTTTGCTAAATGGATCTGGCTTATTGTTTTACTTTTTATTTGTTGAACTAGATCTTAAAATACCTGAATTCCATCTGTAACAACTTTTAAAAAATTACAGCTAGCTTATTTGAAATTATATTAAACTGAAACACAAATTATACAGAAACACAGAATCAGAATCACAGAATCACAGAATGCTAGGGGTTGGAAGGGACCTCAAAGGATCATCCAGTCAAACCACCCTGCCAGAGCAGGATCGCCTAGAATAGATCACACAGGAATGCATCCAGGTGGGTTTTGAATATGTCCAGAGAAGGAGACTCCTCAACCCCCCTGGGCAGCCTGTTCCAGTGTTCCATCACCCTTGCAGTGAAAAAAATATTTCCTCATGTTTACATGGAACTTCCTATACCTCAACTTCCGCCCATTGCCCCTTGTCCTGTCTTTGGGCATCACCAAGAAGAGCCTGACTCCATCCTCACCCTTTACATATTTATAAATATTAATGAGGTCATCCCTTAGTCTCCTCTTCTCCAAGCTCCATGCTTTCTCTGCTTACTGGTACCGGCATTTGACAATATAAAATGACTACCTATATCACCATTCAGTAAGTTTCCTTATCAATATAACTTCCCATAGCAGTTGCAATTGTGATTTTTTATAACAAAGCTTAGCATTTATGTTTCTTAATATTCATCTTTTCATTCTATTTCAGCTAATAGACAGTACTTCAAAGGAGTCACAGGGTCACTGGATGTAAGGAGTTGGAAGGCACCTCTGGAGATCTTTGAGTCCAATGCCCCTGCCAGAGCAGGACCATATAATCTAGCATAGGTCACTAGATCTTGACAGTCTCCAGAGAAGGAGACTCCACAGCCTCTCTGGGGAGCCTGCTCCAGTGCTCTGTGACCCTCACAGTAAAGAAGTTCTTTCTCATGTTGAGGTGGAACTTTCTGTGCTGTAGTTTACCTCCATTGCCCCTTGTCCTGTCACAGGGCACAAGTGAGAAGAGCCTGTCCCCTCTCTTGACACCCAGCCCTCATATATCAGATCTCCTCTGTCTTCTCCTCTCCAGATTAAAAAGCCCCAGGTCTCTCAGCCTTTCTTCAAAGGGCATGTGCTCCAGTCCCTTGATCATCCTTATAGCCCTCCATTGGACTCTCTCAAGCAAATTTATGTCCCTCTTGAACTGGGTATAGCCCAGAAATCCTTTTAGTTTACTAAAGTAAATGGGAGCTATGCACAATTCTACTGTGTCCAACATTATTTAATACTTCTTACTCCACCACACATTGCCAGTCACCAGAATAGGTCACAGCCTTGGGATCTTGCTCCATTTACAGCTGCTGCCAAACCCTCATTTAATGCACATATCCAGCCCACAGTTTGCAGCCATTAGTCTTAAGGGCAACACTTCTGCACTTTTTCATGGTGTCATTACTTTGACAGTAGCAGCAATATTTCTTCCTCCTCTGATCTTCCTCCACCGAGCAGCTGCTGCTCTGGCACAACTCTTTGCCAGCCTCCTGAGGCTTCTGGGTGCATCCCATACATTAACCCAAGTACTGGTTTCCTCATTGCTTTCCAGTGCAGCTTGTTGTATTGTAGTGGAGCTTGCAGTGATTTAGGAGGGTGCCAATGGAACCTGGCACCTCTGCTGTCCCTGTGGCCATTGCTGTTGCAAATGTTTGTCTTTGGTCTGCATGTTTTAGAACTGCTGGTTTAACTCATTTTACAGCACAATAATTTTCAGGTGAAAGCACCAAAATCTATGTGTTTGTGAAGAACATGGGCCTGCAATAGTAATCACCATATAAACTTTGAACTAAGGATTGATGAGATGCTCAGATTACTGAGGTGCCTCTCTTAAGGATCCTTTTCTCTCATCTTCTTCCCTGTTGGATGTTATCACCCTATTCATCCTCAAATCTGAATTCTCATGGGTTGATGGCAGAATACTCTTCAAGGGAAGTCTCACTGTTGCCATTTGTTCTGCTTGGTCATTGGACCCCAGCACTCAGATTTGTATCAACTTCCTTCCCACTGTAAAACCACACCAAACTGTTGCAATGATGGAGACTACAGAAATTAGATGCTAGTAAAAGAGTACGTTTGAGATACAGTAACTAAGAGCATTGTCACTCACTGCAGGGTGCTGCACCAGGCAGTCACATCACAATGAGCATGACACAAGCACAAAAAGATGTAATTCCTAACACTTTAGTGGTAGGGTCTTAGTCTCATGGAAATGCACCTGACATCTATTGCCATAGCTAAGCTAAACAGAACAAAGGCTGACTTTGAGAACTCACATTTTTATACATGCAAACCAAATCTGACTTCTACTTCTGAAGGCAAAATAGGCATTATTTCTACCAGAGACTGGAAATCCACATGGCAGTAGGCACTTGCAGAGTTCCCTAAACATTGCTAATTGCTTATCTGGGTATCAGTGGCACTGTGAATACTGTGTAAAGTTTTTTAGGAGCCATAGTCTGCAATTTTTGTAGACTGGAGTTTTCAGACTTTAAAGAAAATAATTTTGTCACAGTTGTTTTTGCTTTAATTTATTACTGGCCTAGCGAGGATCTGATACTTATCTTCCAGCTGTGGCTGACTTCATGGGCCTAATTTTAAACTGGGGGTTAACAACACATTGTGCACTATTTTTTAATTTCTTCATGGCATAAATAATCTAAGGAACATTGAGACAAAGAAGAGCCTGTGACTCCTCTCTCCTATTGGTGAAACCCACTTGAAATCATGATGTATTTCTGATCGGTATTATCACAAGGATGGATAGACTCTCTTCCTGGCCAGTGAAATGACTAAAATTCCTGTGTTTACATTTCAGGACCTGCATGAAGCCAAGCACTGATCTAGGTACCCTCATTTCTGCCCCCTTCTTTTCCTGTTTCTGGATCCCAGATGATTCAACGGATTCCTTGAGAGTAATGTTGTATGCCAGCTGTAAACAGAGCTGACATCTACCTGGAAGCATCTTGTATCAATACATGAAAAGGCGTTATTGCTGGAAATCAGACTTAATGTGCCATTTGAGAGCAATTTAGATTGCTTCCTTGTCTCTGCGCTTCTGCTTTGGCCTACTTTTACCTCACTGGTGGATTTTCCTCCTGACTGGTGGATTTTCCTTCCTCTCCCAGCAGAGACATGTGCTGGTGATGGTTCAGACAAAGCCACAATGAATGTTGGTATTGTTGTTTTTTTAAATAATCTTTTCATAGATGTCTGATAGAAAAGACATAGCTGAAATGTGATTTCTTTCCAACAAAAGCTGCTAAGTAGAGTTTCTTGGTTTGGCACCTGGGGATGTGTACAAGGCTTTGACAGGAAAGCAAGCTGTTTTGAAATCTGTTGGACTTTTTCTTATTTTTCAGTTTCCCCTCAGATACCACTAGACAAGAAAACAGCCCTTGCCCAAAAATGCACCTATGGTCAGAGGACAAAATGTGAGCCAGGAGCTCTGTACCCATACTCTGACACTAATCCCCTCTCTGGTGTTGGCGCATCCTTCTGGTTCCACAAGAGGATCTTCTATAATGGGGCTGTACAGCGGGGAATAATCATACTTAATGAGCTAGGCTTGGGGATAATGAATGAGCTTTCCTTGCTGCAGAAATGTGGTGCAGTTGTCAGCCTGAGTGTTCTCACGAGGAGGACTGCACTTACAAATTGTTAAGGCAGAGCATGTTATAACTCCCCATCATGTGCTGTGGGGATTCTCCTTTGTCCTCACTTCTGGTTTGGGTTAGTTGCTAAGGCTCTGCAAAAAATGTAAAGATCAGTTTATGTGTAGGATGTGCTATTTTAGAGACTCCTGTCTTTGCAATCCCCACTAGCTTAGTCCATTTGCTATCCATGAAGACCTTCCCTGGAGAGAACAGGAAGCCCAGTTTGAAAGGGTGAGATACAAGACCTCAGCTAAATGTCTTGTGGCATCTCCACAGCAGCCTTCAGCTATTGTACTTGAGCCTAGATGGCCAAAGAATAGAACACAGAATTCCTCAAAAGGGATCAGAGAAGACAAATTGGGGCAAGACAGATCAGCCAAGTTTGATGAGAAAGTGAGAACTGCTACAACAGCTGCTCTTAGAGAAAATTACTCTTTGTCTACCTGCCTCTGTTATGACCTTCTTCTTCGTAAAATAGTTATGTTCTGAAATAACTAAAATTTGAAGAAATCTTTAGAAGGGATGCTTCATGATGTTTCTCTCACAGGAATTTGTTTTCCTGTAATTATCATACGAGTTTTACATCAAATCTGAAAGCAAAGTGAGAAGTTTTGCTTTTTGAAACTTGAGGAAGAGATGCCATGTCACTTTATTTCCCTTGGCAAGTCAAAACCAAACCCATGACAAGGAGGTTCACCTGGCCTAGTTTTCAGTGCTTTCATGAGACACACACCACAGTTACAGAATTCATCCAATTCTCATTTCCTGATTTTGTGTCTTCATTGCCTGTTTTCAAAGAAGAGCAAGCACTGAAGAAGTAAAAATTAACAATAAAAACACATATCTAGAAAGAGCATGTTCTTGGTACATTACATCAGTTCTAACTGGAGAAGCAAAACTCAGTGATCTGACACATAGCCATCTATAAAAATCCCTCATAGCTACCACCATGGTAGTCACTATTCTTTACCACTGTTTCATCACATTCTCAGCCAACCATGTAAGCAAGTACTTCTATTGAAAAATAATGGTGAGGATTCCTCATGGCCTTTAAATTAAGCACACATTTAAGTTTGTGCATGGCTTTACAGGGAATACCACCTTGCAAGATCAACTGCCTAACTGCTCTGTTACTCTTCACGTGTGGGCTGCTGGAAAACTAAACAGCTCTGCATGTGATTTGCTGACAGTGTTATTTGCGTGGGTGTCTGATTAAAAATAAACTCTTTTCTTTCAAACATCATCCCTTGTCTGTTCAATGCAACAAGAAGCTAAGATGGCATCCTTGACTTTGCCTCATACTGAGGTTTTAATAAGGCTGGAGATATGTGAGTATCAGATTACTTCTCTGTGAGAACCATATAGCTATTTCCTCAGGGCACTTGACCTACTTCCAACCATAGTAAGTAAAGTAGTCTTCAGATGACAAAACTAGCTCTTATCCTTTTTGCATTTACTGTTCTGTTATGGCCAGGGATTATCCTGTTTTAGCTAGTTACACTAATGACTCCAGATTATGAGAACTACTCAGGGTGGATGTGATAATTACTGACACAGATGCTTTTATTTAGAGACCATGAAGCCATGAAAGCATTTTTTTTAAATGGAAATACCTGCAGTGTAAAAAACCTGGATGCTTTGGAGCTTGTTATTCTGATTAAGGAGAGCACTGACTGCTCCATTGTAAAATGTGTATACCACAAGGCCTGTACTGAAATTATTTTACACCTTGGAGCTGATTTTCCTTAGAGTATTGACCAATTCAGCATTTGCATCATATAGCTGCATATGACTGGATGTGAAGAAGGCAGAGGTTGTCTTCACAGAGAAATAATGCTATTTCCTAATCTGCACCCCAGCTCTGCTACATACTACAGCTAACACCTGGAAATTACAAGAAACTAAAGATACCTGACATCAGCAGTGCTCCCAGTGATCTCACCACACTGGTTTGTCTTGCTTTGTGGTGTGCACATCTCAAACAGCATTCAGCAAATGCAGCAACAGAGTCCAGGAATAAACAAAAGGTCCTCCCGATGGTGCATCACTATGATAGGCCTTGAAGATGTGTCTCAAGTTATCTGGAATTCTGTTATTTCTCACCCAGCGACTGCATTCAGCCTGGCTCTGCAGAATTTTGTGTAGGTGTTTCACCACACAATTCATGGCACACCTGTGGTGCCTTTTTTCTCATGCCAGGAACAAAGAAAGTAGAGGTCTGTGCATGCTGTGATGCTTGCTGTGCTTCTCTTTTCTTGGGTGGAAGTAGCTGACTTTCTCCTTCATTGAACATGGGGACAGAAACTTCATGCAACCCTTGCCATTTATTGAAGTGCCTAGAAAGACTTTGACTGCCTTGTGTGGACTTCATATCAGGTCCTACATTACTAATTTTCTTTGGGTAGTAAGAGGGAGCAGAAGGCTGCAGTTTTTCAATTGTTGCTACTAGTTCCTTGGGTCAGTGAATCTGACCTGGCTGAAGAAGACATTTTAGTGGAGTGATGATGCAGTGGGCTCTGGAAACAGTTTTTGTTTGAGTGTATATATAATTAATCATAAAAAATAAAAATACTACCTCAGTTTCCTCCAGTTTTCTCATGGTGTAGTGAGATTTCTCCCTAGTTTTCTTCTCCAGGTATAAGTTTCTTACGACATTACCTCTCCCACTGTTCACCTTGTAAGCAATGAACTGCTTGATCCTTGTTAGTGGTTAGATATTTATCTGTGAATGGAGAAACCCCTCTGCTAGCAATTGCATAACTTCATCACCTGCGGGGAGTAGCACTAGACCATCTACCTTGGCATAACAATGCTGATGACTGAAGGCAGGTGATCGTCAGGTGGTGGGACTGATAGGTGCTATAGCTAACCAAATTCCGCATTTGATTTTTGGAAACAGCAGAATCTTAATTTGCTTTATAGAATTCCAGGAGGTTTATATTCTATGTGCAGGTATTCACTTTGCTTTTGCCATTTCTGACATCTGTGATTTTTCTATAAAATGTAGATGTATGTTGAGAAAAGTGCCTCCTGCCAGAGGTCAGCTTTCTTCACATGGGAACTTCCCAGCACAGATGGTTCATCTAGCATTGCATGTCTGGTGTTACACCTTGTGCTAACTTCTCACTTGTCCAGGGCAACAGGGAGGCTCGGTACATAGTATTAATCCCTCATCATAACTGTGCAGGTTTTATGTCCTGCTTTCTGTGGAGAAGTATTACACTAATAATGCCTCCTTTCTCTGTGGAGCTACGAAACACTTGTAAGAAATAGTGTACCCAGAGAAAAGATACCGGGGCAAAGAAAGCACCCAGGGGGCCTATGAGGGTGCTGTGTGATAGCTGGCTGGGCTGCCTAGGCCAACCTGCGGGGTATTAGCCTTTCCTTCTGAGGAAAGAGACACTTTGGGCTATGCTTCTGCCTTCAGCTTAAAACTAAAACTAATACTAATACTAATACTTATACTTTCTTGCTGGCTCTTCTCTTTCTACCCCTAGCAGAGTTTTGCATTGTCATTCAGATCAGTTTTCTCCAGTGCAAGATTGTTCTGGGAGTGGAGGAAAACAGCAGTTTGATCTGTCCTGCAAGCCTTGGAGGCCTTTGGACCATTCAACATTTTTCCAGAGCAATTCAGCACCCCAGAAGAGCCAAACTTCACTGTAGAAAATTTGAAAAGTATAGGAAGCTCGGGCTTGATCTTTTACAGAATAAATGGATAGATAACAAATGGGCTACTTCCAGCAAATAATGTGAGGATGCACAAATGATGGGATGTAACCAAGATCTGCCATACCACCTTCTGCCACTGCAGCTGGCCACCCACATGCTTTTAGTCCCCTCTCAATGACCTAAACTGTTCTTTACCTCCTTCATTTGAATTTAATCAATTTTTTTAGCTTGCAAAAGAACTGCATAAAGACTTCAACAATTTTCATTGTCCAAAGTGCACCAACTGATACAGCTTTGTTTTGGCTGTCTGTAGTCAATTGGCCAGGACTGTTCTGTGCCTCACTGGCTGTTCATCAACTGAACACTATCAGTGGGACGTTGGACACTTGAAGGCACATGAGGAATTGGCTGCCTCTGTAACCAGCACTCTGCTGTGGATGTGTCTCAGCAAACATCTATAACTTGAGGTAATTCATAAGCCTTTCTGGAAATGGTCTCATGAATTACATCTTGCTCATGTAAATGGTGCAGAAAGGAAACAGAGAAGATTAAGAAAAAGCATCAAAGCAGACTTGTGGTGACACAGGCAGTTTGAATAAATGTTAATGAAAATGTCTCTTTTTATTACAGTTTTAACCCTAACTCACACTTTAGGAGCATTCAACAGAAAAGGAGCTATGCAGACCTGTCAAAGATAAACATCTTTAAAACTTCCTTTATTTTGTGAAAAGAGACACTTTGAAACTTAGCTGAGTGATTTGTTGCTGCTGGCTGAATTCTTTGTGTGTCCAAACTAATTTATCTTGTAAGTTTATGGAAACCTACTGGCATGTGTTGTGTATTGAATGGGGAAGTTACAGTTTTTCTACAGCTATTGGAAGAAAATGAAGACATGTTTCTAATAGATAAATGTGTTTGGAGGTTTGAAAAAATTTCTGTTACTGATCTGTGGCTTACTCACAAAGGATTTTGTAGACAGCTAAAATCCTCTTCCGTGCAGTGAAGTTTTAGGAAGGATTTTGTGAGGAAGCAGGGATTTTTCTGCTAAACTGATGGCTCCCAGTGAGAAACAATCACTGCAGAAGGATTTGAGAATGGATGCTTATCTTTCAACATTTACACTGTTGTCATTGGAGTAATTGTTGACTTGCTGGAACGAGTCCAGAGAAGGGCAACAAAGTTGGTGAGGGGTTTGGAACACAAGCCTTATGAGGAAAGACTGAGGGAGCTGGGGTTGCTTAGCCTGGAGAAGAGGAGACTCAGGGGTGACCTTATCACTCTACAACTACCTGAAGGGAGGTTGTAGACAGACAGATGATGGTCTCTTCTCCCAGGCAGTCAGTACCAGAACAAGAGGACACAGTCTCAGGCTGCACCAGGGGAGGTTTAGGTTGGATGTGAGGAAGAAGTTCTCTACAGAGAGAGTGATTGGCCATTGGAATGGGCTGCCTGGGGAGGTGGTGGAGTTGCCGTCATTGGTGGTTTTCAGGAGGAGACTTGATGGGGTGCTTGGTGCCATGGGTTAGTTGTTTAGGTGGTGTTGGATTGGTTGATGGGTTGGATGTGATGATCTTGAGGGTCTCTTCCAACCTGGTTTATTCTATTCTATTCTATTCTATTCTATTCTATTCTATTCTATTCTATTCTATTCTATTCTATTCTATTCTATTCTATTCTATTCTATTCTATTCTATTCTACTCTATTCCATTCTATTCCATTCTATTCTATTCTATTCTATTCTATTCCATTCTATTCCATTCTATTCTATTCTATTCTATTCTATTCTATTCTATTCTATTCTATTCTATTCTATTCTATTCTATTCTATTCTATCAATCTTTTTGGAACAACAACTGAGCTTGCTTGGTCATCACTGAGGTCTAGCAGGCATTCTGCTTCTCTCTGACAAACCACATGCATCCTCTGTGCAAAACACATTCTGTCACAGTTGGTTTAGACACCATGAAGATGTCCAAACTGCAGCCTGTAACCTTTTCCTGTCCATTCCTCACTGGGACACTGTAATTTTTAAGACCAAGCTGTTGGCATCACCCCATCAAGATTTACACCACACATTTCTATAGTGGAGAGCTGAAGTAACTATCTCACCCTGCCCACCAGCTCAGGCCTGGGTGGTTCCCTTCTGATCCATTCACTGTCTGATCTAGCCAGTTGATACTAGTGCAGAGCAATCCCACACCCTTTCTGTTGTAGCTAATTACTGTTCATCACTCAGTCCCTTGGAGACACTCTGGAAACCTCTCTGAATTTCTTTCAGAACATGTCTCTAGTTTCTGCTAGCTTGAGCAGTAACTCAGAATTAGCCCTACAGAAAACAATCCAATTCTTCTACAACTGGACCTGCTCAAAAAATATATGTGAGCTCTTGAAACATGGTTGTGGTGCATTTTATATTACTTGGGTGTAGACAAGGCCTTCATACTCCTTTCACTTTTCAAATGGTATTTTAATGTTTCCATCATTATTCATATCTCTTTTGGTCATGCAGGAGTTCAACCATGAATAAGCACAGAGCAGCACCAAACACAAACCACTTGAATAGAATAGAATAGAATAGACCAGGTTGGAAGAACCTTCAAGATCATCACATCCAACCCATCAACCAATCCAACCCACCTAAACAACTAACCCATGGCACCAAGCACCCCATCAAGTCTCCTCCTGAACACCTCCAATGACGGTGATTCCACCACGTCCCTAGGCAGCCCATTCCAATGGGCCAATCACTCTCTCTGTAGAGAACTTCTTCCTCACATCCAACCTAAACCTCCCCTGGTACAGCCTGAGACTGTGTCCTCTTGTTCTGGTACTGGCTGCCTGGGAGAAGAGACCATCATCTGTCTGTCTACAACCTCCCTTCAGGTAGTTGTAGAGAGTAATAAGGTCACCCCTGAGTCTCCTTCTCTCCAGGCTAAACAAGCCCAGCTCCCTCAGCCTCTCCTCATAGGGCTTGTGTTCCAAACCCCTCACCAACTTTGTTGCCCTTCTCTGGACTCGTTCTAGCAAGTCAACATCCTTCCTAAAGGAAGGAGTTCATGTCAGCCAAGGAGTGGAGGTTGTCCCTACCCTTCTTCTTGTTATTAATATATTTATAGAAGGACTTTTTGTTGTCCTTCACAGCAGAGGCCAGTTTAAGCTCCAGTTGTGCTTTTGCCTCCCTAATTTTCTTCCTGCATGATTTGGCTACATCCTTAAATATTCCATGGGTTGCCTCACCTTTCTTCCAAAGGTGATACCCCCTCTTTTTTTCCCTTAGTTCTATTAAAAGTTCATTACCCATCCAGGCTGTCTGTCTGCCTCGGCGGTTCATCTTCCGGCACACTGGCACAGCCTGCTCCTGCGCCTTCATCAGTTATTCCTTGAAGCAGGTCCAGCCCTCTGGACCCCTTTAATTTTAAGGGCTTTTCCCCAAGGAACCCTCTGAATTAGTTCCTTGAGCAACCTGAAGTCCGCCCTCTGGAGGTCCAGAGTGGAGGTCTTCTTGCTGCCCCTCTTAGCTTGACCGAATACCGAAAATTCAATTATCTCGTGGTCGCTGGCCCCTAAACAGCCTCCGACCACCACATCACCCACCAGCCCTTCCCTGTTGGTGAAGAGGAGGTCAAGCATAGCCTTACCCCTGGTAGGCTCTCGCAGCACCTGGGATAAGAAGCTGTCCTCCATGCACTCTAAGAACCTCCTAGACTGCCTCCTCTCTGCTGTGTTGAGATCACAGCAGATGTCAGGCAGGTTGAAGTCACCCATGAGAACAAGGTCCCGAGATCTTGAGACAGCCTTAAGCTGCCTATAGAATGCTTCATTAACATCTTCTTCCTGGTTGGGTGGTCTATAACAGACTCCAATCAGGATGTCTGCCCTGCCGGTCTTCCCTCTAATTCTTACCCACAAGCACTCAATCCAATCATTCCTAATCTCCGTCTCAATGGCATCTAGTGCCTCCCTGATGTACAGGGCCATCCCTCCACCCCTTTTTCCTTGCCTGTCTCTCCTGAAGAGCCTGCAGCCGTCAATTGCAGTGCTCCAGTCTTGTGAGTCATCCCACCAAATCTCTGTGATGGCAACTACATCATAACTTTCCCGCTGCAACAAGGCCTCCAGCTCCTCTTGTTTGTTACCCATGCTTCGTGCATTAGTGTACATGCACCTCAGCTGGGCTGCTGATGTGGTGGACACTGCAGAGCAAGTGTAAAGGGAAAGGCCAATGAATGTTGAATAGTGAAGATGAAGTTCAAGTCTAAATAGCTGCAAGTACAACCAAAGTTGAAAGACCAGCTGTAAGTAGGCTTCAAACTATTCTATGGTCTGCTGAGGCTGTGAATTTTCGCTCTGGTAAATACCCTGTACATGGAGGTGAGCTCTGTCTTTTGGGATCGTCACTTCCCCTTGGGTATGACTATGTGCTTGGAATTTGAAAAGTAAAGTCATTTCAGGAAAACAACCTGCCCCAAAAAGTTTATGTAAGGTTTTCCTAGCGATAATTTACAAGCCATACTTTCTGTACTCTGTACACATACAAATACAGCACTTACTTAATTAAGGATAAACCAAACTCTCTCTTTTTTTTTTTTTTCCCCTTCCCAGCAAGTGTGTGTGTCAGCAAAACAAGCAGTGAGAGCTCACATCTTAATTAATTTCAGGGCCCTTTTTTGTATGTATGGAAACTGGAGCTCTGACCACTCACCCTTGTGTGAAATAATCCATGAAGTAAGTCCGTGCAGGTGTTACTAAGGCATTGCATTGTGTGGCTGGAGACCGTGTCCTTTCTCAAGAGCTACTTGCCTATTAGGTCAACCATTGGGGAGAGTATGCGCGCTTACTTGTATTACATGATTTTGTCCTTTTGGTTGATATTCCATTTACTCTGAAGATGATAGAAAATCCCTCTATAGTTTCCAGGAAATGTAATAATGATAATGTTACAGTGTCATGAGGCATGCCACAGCCTGATCAAAAAACAGCAGGTATTCCAGTTTCTCAGGTCTTGGCAGCAGATACAGCACAGAATGGGAGTTGATGGGTGGGGAATGGGGAATGGAACAGGAAGTGCAAAGGTTCCTTCACTAGAAGGATGGTGTTACTCAGCAGAGGCACAAACCAAGTTATAGAAGGGTTTGCTAAGGTGAATTTCTGCCCTTCTCAGTGCGGTGCCTTCCCAAAGACGGGGCTCCACCATGCTGTAGGAAGCTTGGAGTTCAGGCAACCTGCATGCAGTTTAAAATGGGAAGTACTTTCATATTCTCTGCTGATCTTGCTCCCACCTGAATGCTGCTTATGACCTGCACTAATTTAGGCTGCTAATTGTTACTCAGAAAAATTCTGCATGGGCAATTATTCATTTGCCATACAGCAACTGGTATCTGACAGTAGCAAGTGTTCTTTATGTGTGGAGTGGATACATGTCCTGATGACATCAGGAAAATGCAGTGAGCTAAGATGTCTTGAAATATTTATGGCCACTGTGGATGGAAATGCTGTCTTCACCTGTTTGTTAGATACCTGTGTTAAACCAGGTAAAAAGTTCTGGGACAGCTCTTTAGACTTCAGAAACAACAGCCACTAGTATGGAGGAAGAGCCCTTCCTGAACACTTCATTGCTCTGTTCCATCAAAATATGGATTCTTTTATTGAAAGAGAGGTAGTGACAAGCCCAGGGAGTGAAACATACATCTCTCCCACTCCCAGTACTGATGAGTAAGTGTTGAGCAGTTTTGTATCTCCCTTCAGGCCTTCTGTGCTGCAAAAGGGGGTGTGTGACCTTTTCCTTCAAATGGTTCATTGGTTTCCATGCTTGATGATGCAGGTCTTTCCTCTGTTCTTTGGCACCAAATTAAACTTTAATTCCAGTGAAGGCGGAAGTATTGCTGAGTGGGGGTTCTGCTGAACACTCAATGAGATCTTCTGGGAGTTAATTACAGTGCAGGTCTCTTGTCCTTGTAGCTCATTAAATCCCATTCCCCTCCCTGATCTGCTATTTTCAGCTAAAGGCAGCTCCTTGTCTGCTTGTGGCTGCCCATTTTTCCTAGCAAGCAACTGCAGCATGACTGCAGCAGAAAAAAGCAGGCACTGGGAGATAGTCTTCCCATCTCCAGAAAGTGACACAGGAAGTGTCTCATCAACCCGATCTTTTCTCCACAGCATTTTTATTTCATGCTGTCCTCTTACTGCTCTCTCTAACCACTGAAGCACTCTGTGTTAGAATAAAAATTCTCCTAGGTCAGGAGCTTCTGCCTGCACTACAGAAATAAGCATTTCCATAAGGGCCCTTGCTCTTGCAAGGGGAAAGCAGCTATTCTTCCTGTATTTCTAGTTTGGCTAAATCTAAAGTGACCTTTCTGATGTACATTGGCTGCTTTGATGGAAACACAGGGCTCCTAAGTGTTGGAGGTGAGCCTGCATTTACTGGTTCTCTTCTGGACTTTGCCTTAGACTTTGGTTCTCATGGCTCTAGGAGTCTGATTTCTCAGACCATGGAGATGGGAGTGACTCCAGCCATACATTTCCAGAATTCATTTTGTTCAAGTGTATACCCTGCACAGTATGGCTGACCACAGGCATCACACAACCACAAAGCCAGACTTCAAAAAAACAGAGACCAGATTGAAAATTCTGACATCTTTTTTGTGTTTAAAATGTTCTGAGGTCTTCTACATGACTTCTAGAAAGAGAGTTGTCCTTCAGGATAACATTTGCCAGACTGTTTTCCCACAGATTTTTCTTTTAAACCAAAACTGAAATCCACCCAAAATCACATGGCTTCAGGAACCTTTAAGAAATGTGCCAAATGTAGCCATGAGAAAACACCTGGTAAGGAAGGATCTATAAACTGCAGTGCTTTATCTCTAGGAGCAATCCTCTCAGGTAGTAATTGCAAACCTCCATTTATAAATACAATATGCCAATATGCCATCCATGTATTAGTAGAATACTAAAGCGAACAGTTCACACCATGGATGCCATTCAAAGGTTTGCCCTCTTCACTGAACTAACAGGACTGACACTCTTCATGCTCTTAACAGTACCTAACATCCCCATACCCCTACCTCTTCTATCTCTAGTGTTCTGTAGTAGCACTCTAGAAGGTGCCGTTTTACACATGTAATGGAATATTGTAGATATTCCACTAGATGTTCTTATAACTACTGTCACATTGAAAAACATTTTCCTCGTGGCCAGTTGGACTTTCCTTTGTTGCAGACTGTGATCACTATGCAGTTTCTTTCAATAGTATATCTCAGAAAAGGCAAGATCTCTCTTCTCTATAATCCTCTTCTCTATAGTCTTCATTGAGTAGCTGAAGACAGCTATTAAAGCCCTTTTCTCTCTGCTTCCCTCTCAAACATCATATGCTCCAACACCTAATCACCTTAGTGGCCTCCCTCTGGACTTATTCCCAAACTGAAGAGTACTCCAGATGCAGCTTCATGAGTGTCAAAGAGAAAAGAATCATGTTTCTCTTGGACCTGTTTGCAATACTCTTCCATTGCTGCAAGAGCTTACTGATTATTCATATTCCAATTGTTGCCCACCAAGAGGACCTTCAGATCTTTCTGTGCAAAGCTGAGGTGCAATAAAAGAGAAAGCCCTCATCCAGGCTGTACCAACACATGGGATTCTTCCTTCTCACATGCAGGATTTTGCATCTCTTAATTGGTTTGAAAGGAAGTCTGCCCTCCAGCATCTTGACTGCTCATCTAATTCTGTCAGACTTACTAATGATGGAGAATGCTGGCAGCAGTTCTACTATCTCTTGTAAACATAGCAAACATTTCACCTCTTACTGATACCTTGCAATGCATGGATACACCTTCCTATGGTCACTGTCCTCTTCTGCAAGGTAAAAGAGCAGATTAAATAGTTGATACCCATAACAATGTGTCATACAAAGAAGAAATATCTCTCTCTCAGCCTCTGAGGGTATTTTGGGACACCATCTTCCCCTCCCCAAATGCAGCTTGCTGTAGCTCTTCTCTGCTGTTCAAGTGGCAAAGACTGATGAGTCTGCTGCCTGGCATTGTGTACTCACTGAAGGCACATTGTGTCCATTCAGAAGGCAGTCAATTGAACAGCAGGCAGCTTTTCTGCAACTTACTGCTGCTGGGAAGGGACAGCTGCACACTACTTCAGCAGTTTTAACAAAATAGATGTTTTAAATAAAGTATATTTTTCTAATGGAAAGGTTAGCAACAGACTCAAGTGCCCTTTCCTATGGGTTCCTGTCATGAAGGAGGGTTCATTACAAATAGCTGCCAAAACTGCTATCATGGACGCACAAGGAGGAATACACTGACCCATATGCAAAAGCAAAAAGCTTCCTAGGTCTAAAGAGTGTAACACAGCAAATATCAGTGAGTAGTGCTTTATTCTGCAAGTGGCAATAAGGTGTTGAAGAGCAGGCTTCTGGGGGCAGTGGATAAATGAAGTGGTAGTTCTAACAGATACAGTTCCCTTCTTGCCCTATTTTATCTCTGCAACTAAACTTTACCTGAGGCTGAAGCTCTGTAGGCCTCCAAATGCCTGATCAGGTAAGTTTAGTGTTGTTCTGGCTTCATGTGTACATGGGCAGCACCTATCCTTTTGGACTGGTGTACAGTCCATATTAAAACTAAACCTTGGAAAGGAGCATCCACAAATGCAGATAAGATAGAATTTGGATCTTAGTAATTATACAGTACTCCTGGATAAGAAGACAGGGAGCCAATAAAGAGCTCTTTTTCTCTTGCTGGCAGGGACAAGTCAGAAGGTGATACTTATATACATTGAGATTTTTGGATATGATTTTTAGTTTTTAGCTTTAAAGCCTGAGAGAAGGCTGCCATGCATGGGAAGCAATATCACAGCAAAGAAAAAGTCAGTGCAATTAATTCAGTTGAAGATGTTATTTCGCCTACAAAACCCAAATTATCATTTTTAATCCCTTGTTTTCTTCCTCGTTAACACAAGTATTTCTTATGGTTTACCCTGTAGCTAGGAAGAGAGACAAGAACTTTCGTGTTTAGTTGTCAGAAATACCACTCCTTGGCTAGGCAGAGGGGGTTGATCATGCATAGGAATCTGTCTCTCTCCATCCATGGAGTGATCAAAGGCAAACTGGTTTAGACCCCTTCATCCACAGTCCAGCACTCTTTCCACTCATATACCACAAACACCATCACTCAGCAGCAGCTGCAAGCAAATCATTAGAAGAACTAAAGTGAAAAGAAAGCATAAAAAGCATGTTAGAGATTCCCCCTTTTGATAAAGATAGGGTTTCTTTTGGCTTTGTTAGTCACTGAGCAGGACCATCTGTCATTGTGGCTATGGAGAAGATCCTGCTCTTCATTCTGCATTCTGTTTCTTTCATATGCTATCTCCATGATCCTAAAAATGAAACAGTGGAGACAGTCTTGAAGGTCATCCATACTGTACTCTAGATACCCCACTAGCAGCAACAAGCTTCAGCCTGGTTGGTGGCTATAAGAGGTGTATGGGGGTAAGCAACAGCTACCCATTTTACACCAGTGCTATTAAGCTGTGGGAATAGTACAGTGGTAGAGAACAACTCTGCTGCCTTGTGAATTATTCACCATGCAGCAATGTTAGGAGTAAAATTACTTCAACCTAGCACTGTGCAAAGCTTAGCTTTCCTATACAGTTGTGTAGCTGGGGGGAAGGGGGAGAACAACTGAAAGAGCCCAGCCCATCAGGAGAATAAAAGAAACTTGATCCAGGTGGACAGAGAAGGGCTTGGTTTCTCCCTCCCAGGAGGAGGGGTCCCCGGGTCAAAGTAGTCCTATTCCACTCCTTCTTGCTGTCCAGCAAGCCTATAAGAAGGAGGACATTTAGTGTTGTCCCTTATCTGCTTTGCCTGCTTGAAAGAACGTCAGCTGCTGCTTTCCTGCACTGGCCGCGTGGCTGGGCCTGGTTCTCTCTACAGGCTGCATCCATGCTTTCTAAAGGACTGAATCTACTTACATAAAGGGAAATACAAGGCCATCCAGGCTTGCTTTTGTATATTTTCCCATTTATTCTTATTCCTTACCCTTATAAACACTCCCTGTTATTGATCTATATATATGTAGTTACAATATTTACTTCTCCTACTTCCAAACTGACTCTAGACTATTTTTTTCATAGATTCACTTCCTTCCCTTTTTTCCTACCACCACCTGCCCCCTGACACCTTCCCCCCCCCCCCCCCCCCCCCTTTTTATATTTTTTAAATTTCTCCTTTTTTTCTGCCTTTTCTTTCCTTTTCCTTACCAGGGAAAAGGAGGATGGGGGTGGGGTGGTGGGTGGTAAGTGGTGGGAATTCTCAATTTGTTATCCTCTGAGCTCTTAAACTCCAGTTAAGGCTCAAACCCTTCAAGTCCAGCCACAGATGAGGAGTGGAAAGAAATGTCATCTCTCCATATCATGGGCAGGCACACCTCTGACTAACAGAGGAAGCACTTGCATCCCCACTTGCAGCACCTTCACTCCTTCCTCAAGTGCTTATCTGTGTAGTAGAGTGCTCATTGTGGCAAGCTTTCTTTGGGGTAAAAACAAAAAAAGTAAGGGGCAACAAGCAGCCCAATCCAGCATTGAGACTAGTAAAATCCCCTTCAGTATTTGCCTTTCTGCAAATGCTCAGTATGGGGCCATAAAAAAAGCCCAGGAACCCAGGTGAGCACATGGTACCCAGGAGCTACACAGATCATTGTAAAAAGCCCTTACAGTGGGATCATTTCATTGACATTCACTGTTTTTGAGAAAGCATGGCTTGTGATCATAAAATCCCTAAAGCCCACAAGTTTCTCAAGACCTGACATGGACGAAAACAAGGTTACCTTCATCAGGAAAAATGTTAAAATACAGTTGTAAACCAGGTTAGAGCAGAAAAATGTTTAAAGTACAGTTTTCTGTTAGTCTGATTTCTGTGGTGTCACTGCATGTCTCAGCCATCAAGCCAGGGGAGTGACTGAGCAGCACCAACCTCTGAGGGCAGACTTTTAGCTTCAGCTTAGGAGCTGTGAAAAATACCTTCCCCAAGGAGTCTATTGAGAAATCACCTTTCCTTCTTTGAAGGCAGATCCAGGTCTTGGTTTGTTTTCATCTTTTTGCCTGTTGTGATTCAAAGCTTTTTTTCCTAGATCAGGTTGCACAGGAATGCATCTAGGCAGGTTTTGAAATGCTCCATAGAAGGAGACTCTGCAGCCTCTCTGCCAGTCCCTTCAAGTACTCTATCATCCTATCAGGAAAGAAGTTTTTCCTGAGGTTGAGTTGGAACATACTGTGTTCTAGTTTGTGCCTGTTGTCCCTTGCCCTCCTACTGGTCACCAATGGGAAAAAAAAAAATAAAAAAAAAGAACTCATTCTCTTGACAGCCCTGCTCTAGGTACTCATAAGCATTTAGAAGACCCCCTGCTCACTCTTCTTCAGGCTAAACAGACCCAGGTCTTCCAGCCTCTCTTCATAACAAAGATGCTTCAATCTCCTAATTTTCTTTGTAGCCTTTCACTGGACTCTCTCCAGTCATTCCCTGTCCCTATTGAGCTGGGAAGACCAGAACTGGGCACAGTACTCCACATGTAGCCTCACTGGGACAGAGAGAATGTCTGTTGACCTGCTGGCCAAACTTTTTATAATGCACTCCAGAATATTGTTTGCTTTCTTGACCACAGGAGCACATTGCTGGCTCACGCTGTACTTCTTGTTCAACACGACTCCCAAGCACTTTTCTGCAGAGCTGCTTTCCAGCAGGTCATTCCCTAATCTGTACTGTGGTTATTGCTTCCCAGGTGCAGGACTCTACATTGAATCATAAAATGGCTTGGGTTGTAAGGGATCTTAAAGATCATATAGTTCCAACCACCCTGCCATGAGTGGGGAAACCTCCTACTAGACCAGTTTGCTCAAAGCCCCATCCAAGGTTGTTTTGAACACTTCCAGAGTTGAGGCCTCCATAGCCTCTGTGGGCAATATTTTCCAGTGCCTCCAGTGCCTGAGTGGTAAAAAATTTCTTCCTAATGTCTGGTCTAAGTCTAGCTTTTTCCAGGTTGAAGTGTTTAACCTTTGCCTATATCTATATGCCTTTGCTAACAGTCTCTCTCCAACTATCCTATAAACCTCCTTCAAACATTGAACGGCTTCTGTAAGGACTTTGTTGAACCTTCTCTTCTCCAGGCTGAACAAGCTCAGCTCTTGCATCATGTCTCTGTAAGAGAGAAGCTCTAGCCCTCTGATGATCTTTATGGGCATCCTCTGGACCCACTCTAACACTTCTATGTACTTTTTGTGCTGGGGACTCCAGAGCTTGACAAAGTACTCTAGCAGAGGGTACTCTAGCCTCTACAAGAGCAGAGCAGAGGGGGAAAATCACCTCCTTCAACCTACTAGCCATTCTTCTTTTGATGCAGCCTGGGATGCAGCTGGCTTTCTGGGCTACAAGAGCACATTGCTAACTCACACTGAGCTTCTCATCAGCTGGCACTCCCAAGTCCATCTCCTTAGGACTGCCCTTTATCGATTCTCTACCCAGCCTGTATTTGTGCTTTGGATTGTCCTGACCCACATGCATGACCTTCTACTTGGCTTTGTTGAAATTCATGAAGTTGGCATTGGCTCATCTCTCAAGCCTGGAAGGCATCTCTTCTCTTCAATGTGTCCACCACACAGGTTGGTATCATCATGGGCTCTCTGTGTGGCTGATGAAGGTATAAACAACACCAGTCCCAGTACCAACCCCTGAGGAACACCACTCATTACTTGTCTCCATTTAGACATCAGTCAATTGACTATCACTTATGTGAGTGCAACCATCAAGCCAATTCTTTATCCACCAAGTGGTTCACCCATCAAATCCATGTCTTTTCAATTTAAAGACCACGATGTCAGGGCCACAATGTCCAATGCTTTGCACACCTCTGGGCAGATGACAGCAGTTGCTCTTCCCTTGCTCTACCAAAGGCCTTGAAGGCCACTAAATTTGTCAGGCATGATTTACCTTTCATTTAGTGGGTGGCTTTGCATTTGCAGTTCTTGCTTTTACCTTCTGTAACTTGGGTGGTGTGGTTAGAGCCCTTGTAAGAGAAGACTGAGACAAAAAAGTCACTCAGTGTCTCAGCCTTCTTCTTGTCCTGGGTGATCAGGTCCTCTGTGTGCTTTCAGAGAGGGCCCACTTCTTCCCTGGCCTTTCTTTTATCATAGATATCTGTAGAAATGTTTTTTGTTGCTGTTGATGTACATGGCCAGATTTTCCATGGACAGGCTTTTGTTTTCCTGGCCTGGTCTCCAGCTACTCAGGCAACTTTGTATCCTGTACTCCTTCCAGGATACCTGTGCTTGCTTCTGCCCTCTGTAGGTCTCCTTCTTATGTTGAAGAGTATTCCAGAGTGGCTTTTTCATCCATGAAGGCCACCTGGCATTTTAGCCTGTCTTCATCTTTGGTGGGACACATCACTCCTGGCCATGGAGGAGGTAATCCTTGAATATTAGTAGCTTTCATGGGCCCCTCTCCCCTCCAGGGCTTTATCCTGTTACTTCTCCCAACAGATCACTGAAGAGGCCAAAGTGTGGTCTCTTGAAGACCAGGGCAGTGAGATTGCTGTACACCCTCTGTGTTATGCTAAAGATCCTGAAGTCCACCATTTTGCGGTCACTGCAGCCAAGGCTGCCCTTGAGTTTCACATCCCCCATCAGCCCCTCCTTGTTTGTGATAACACCTTTCCTCACTGGCTCCTCAACCACTTGGAAAAGGAAATTGTCATCAATAGACTCCAGGAACCTCCTGGATTGCTTGTCCCCTGCTGTGTTGTCCCTCCAACAGATGTAGGGGTGCTTGAAGTCCACCATGTGGACAAGGACATGTGAAAATGAGGCCGCTCCTATCTGCCTATAGAGGGCCCCATCCTCTCTCTTCTTGGTCAGCTGGCAGACCCTCACCGTAATATCACCTGTCCCCGTCCTGACCCACAAGTTCTGTGTCATCTCCTCGCTCATCACTTGCAGTTGTTAAACTTCACAAGGTTCCTTTTCTCCTCACTCTCTGCCTGTCCAGGTCTCACTGCTCATTGCAGGGCGGTTGAACTAGACAAACCCAAACTGTTCTACAGTTCCATGGCACAGCAGTGATTCCCTAATCACTTGTACCTGGCCATAGGCTAACAGAAGGGTTCTGAGTGGGCTGTCTTTCAAATTTAGAGTCTTACTGTATATGCATTGTTAGCAGATTGACAGACTTCTGAATTACATCCATTTGGCTATGTCAGTAATTGTGTGCACATGAGAATGGGTCTGGACTGGCTGCTTGTGGGTGTGAGGTGAGAAGAGGAAATTTCTGATGTCTGCAAAACGGGCTTGAGCACCAACAATAAATCTCAGGGACTCTGGCCTTGTGTTTGCTAGCACTAGAGGAGAAAATCAAAACCCCTTTTTACTTCAAAGAAGTAAGTTGAGATCACTGGGGAGTAAATATTTTGACAAATGTTGTTTGAAATGAGTTTTGTTTTTATAGATGAAGTGTAGTAATTTATAAATATATTATCAAATCAGTTCACTTTATTTTTCAATTCCAATGACAAGCTTTCTTTCCTTTGTGCTAGCTCTCATGGTAAAAGGACTTTGGTTTTTAGTGCAAGATAACTATCTGACCAACAATGGTAAAGTCTCATATTGTTCAGGAAATGGCTCCTAAGCCTATTTCCCTTCTGTTTGTCAGTCATTGTAATTTGTTATTATGACTTAATGCCAAACACTCTCTTTAAATTTTATGAGTCTCTTCTTTGGGATGAGTACCAAATGAATCTACTCCATGTGCTTTACCCTCTGGGAAAAACAGGGAGAGAAGGAGCACTCACAGAATAGATAATGGAGCTCTGTATATTGTAAAAAAGTTATTGCCCTTCTTTATTGCCATAGCATTATCCAATTGAAGTACCCCTTGCAAAACAGTTTATTCAACTAGGCTCATACAAAGTACTTGTTTAGCTAAAATGTCATATCTTCTCTATTGCCACTTTTATACTAATGCAATTGGAAGTCTCATCCAATGACCTTGAGACACTCTCTTCCTGTTTCCTTACATAAAATATTTATACTCTATATAAATATAGTGCTTCTTAATTGACCTTTCATCATATATTACTATAATGTACTGTAACAATTATCCCTTATTTATTTATTGCAGTGTGCAGATATTTTTATCACTCATAATTCAATCATTGAAAAGTGCACTTGAAGTTGTGCTTTATTTTTCATTTTGAAAGATCTGACGCAATTCAGTTTACACAAAAACCTATGATGAAGAATTCTAGTCTTTGACATAAGAACAGTTGTCACCTTGGGTCCGAAAATGGCCTAGTTTTATAGCAACATCTATCTGATTTCAGCATCCTACCCCAAAAATGTTCCAAGATTGATCTCAGTTTGTTCTGTTCCCTTTGACTGTGCCTAGCTCTGAGTGCAGGGAAGGAAATGAGTGGAAAGTTTCTGACTAGCAAGTTTTTTCCCAAAAAGAAATCACACAATATTAATTTTTGTATAAAATTCATTGTGGCATGATGTTCCCCTTATAGACCATACAGGTGATCCTGCTAAGAAAATGTTTCTCCTTCTCAGTGATCTGAATTTCATATTGTGTGTATGTTGCATTTTATTTAGTCAAAAGTGAGATATGAAATCTGGAGTCAGGCCTTTCTCTGAACTTGAAAACCCCTAAAAAAGAAACATTCAAGGTAATTCATGCCGAGTTATTTATTTCAGATTGTTTTGTGATCAGCTAAGCACCTCACAGCCATTCACTCACTCCTCCCTGGCAAGATGGGAAAGTGAATTGGAAGAGAAAAAGTGAGAAAATTCCTAAGTTGAGATAGTTTAATAGGTAAACCAAAAGCTGCACACACAAGCAAAGTAAAACAAGTATTCATTCACTGCTTCTCATTGACATGCAGGTGTTCAGACATCTCTGAGAAAGCAGGACTCTACCTCACATAGTAGTGACTTGGGAAGAAAAGTCACTGCAAACAACCCTACTTTCCTCTTCTCCCTCCAGCTTTATATTGCTGAGTCTGATGTCATACGGTCTGGAATACCTATTTGGTCAGTTGGGGTCAACTGTCCCATCTGTGTCCCATCCAGCTTCTTGTAAGCCCCCAGGCAGGTCACTGGCAGGGTTTGTGAGAAGCAAAAAAAGACTTAATGCTGTGTAAGCACTGCTCAGGAATAACAAAAACATTTCTGTATTATCAACACTGCTTTCAACACAAATCCAAAACATAGCCCCTACCAGCTACTATGAAATAATTTAACTCTATCCCAGCTAAAACCAGCGCAGAAGTCTATTTTATACTTACAACCTGGGGACACTGTCCTGGGATAAAACAATATTCTCTTACTGCAATAACTAATAATATGTTTTCTACATTCAGATGTCTTATGATTAATTCCCTGTAGCCCTTTTCTACTGTGTTTGTAGGAACAGTCCTATCTTTAGCAATTTTTTTCCCAGTTGCTCTGAAAAGCAATATATAGAAACCAGTTACATGTTTCAAATGATGGATTTTTATCAGAACATAATCATTGTGTGCAGGCCTTTGCCTTTAAAAAAAAAAAAGAATGAATATGATGTCAGTGTATTTATCACTACAGTCCTGGGAACATTTTCTTGGCATCTTGGTTTGATCTCCTAGGTGTGTCTAGTTTTTATAAAGCAACAGCTGTATGAATTAGATTTCCAGGGAAAAGTCTGCCATACCCTGGAATGCAACTTCTGACTCATTTCTCACCTTTGAATTGTTCTGAAGCCCAGAGCATTTTTATAATTGAATTACAGGTTTCATGGGAGGACTTAAAGCAACACTTCCTACAACCTCAAAGGCCATTTTTTTACTTTTCAGATTCCAAAAGAACAAAGAATGTTCAAAGTTTGCCTCATTACTTAATCCCTGGAGCATGTTTGTAGAGCATGTTTTTAAAAAAAGAAAAGTACTCATTTTTCAGTTTTGCATATAAAGTGTTAGCCTTACCTGCATCAAGAGAAGTGTGGCCAGCAGGTCAAGGGAGGTGATTCTCCCCCTCTACTCAGCTCTGGTGAGACTCCACCTGGAGTACTGTGTCCAGTTCTGGAGCCCCTATTACAAGAGGGATATGGACTTGCTGGAAGGTGTCCAGAGAAGAGCCACGAGGATGATCAGAGGGCTGGAGCACCTCTCCTATGAGGACAGACTGAAGGAGTTGGGGCTGTTCAGTCTGGAGAAGAGAAGGCTCTGAGGTGACCTAATTGTGGCCTTCCAGTATCTGAAGGGGGCCTACAAGAAGGCTGGGGAGGGACTTCTCAGGATGTCAGGTAGTGATAGGACTAGGGGGAATGGAATGAAGTTGGAAGTGTGGAGATTCAGGCTGGTGGTGAGGAGGAAGTTCTTCCCCATGAGATTGGTGAAGCCCTGGGATGCATTGTCAAGGGAGATGGTTGAGGCCCCATCCCTGGAGATGTTTAAGACCATGCTGGATGAGGCTCGTGGCCAGCCTGATGTAGTGTGGGGTGTCCCTGCCCATGGCAGGGGGGTTAGAACTAGATGATCCTTGTGGTCCCTTCCAACCCTGACTGATACTATGATATTATGGTACTTGCGTATGGGTACTAAAGTGAAAGGCAGCACTGCAAACTCACCACTTTGTTGTCATATTGTGGTTTTATTTTAATGTTCTATTTGGGGACAGGGCAGTTGTCATACAGGACCCTAATTTTCTTAGAAATTACCATTACCAGCTGTATTTTTAATTACTTAAACTTTGATCTCATTTTCATAATGAGCTGTCATTGTTTGATTAGACTAGCACACATGCATCCACTCCTGCTTTGTATACAAGCAGACATCTGTCTGCAGTATGTGGATATTACCTGATCAATTTTTATTTCACTAAGATTTCAGCGTGAAGCATCCACTAATAGGCTAATTTCCAGAACAAAAGCCAGGTAGTTTCATTTGGATTGATCAATTTCCCATCATGAGGAACACTACAAAGATCATTTGCTTAAAGGATTCAAAGCCAACAGTATGGTTAACAGACCCCAAAGCTATCATCAGAAAGGCAGATCTTTATTCTGTTCATTCTCATGTTGTAAAGATGACAGCAGTTTAAAGCATATTAGACTGGCATATGATTGAGTGAGGGACAGAGGATGTGGAGGTCACTCTTCCGAGATTCTTTTCTGCAGTCAGGTATGTTCCTTTCTCCTACAACCAAATCTCCCATTATACTCTTTCTGTTTGGACATCCTCCCCACCAGAATCAGAAGGTGGCTCTCATTGTGCTCCTGGATTCCTGCTGCTGTTTTGGTGTTTGTCCTAGCCATAATCGTCACCCAGCTGGGTAGTTCAACCCATCTAAGTAGCTTCTGCGAAGGATATATTTAGATAGGGATGGTTAATGATGTGATGGAAGGTCCAGTACCTCAGTGCAGGGAGAAAAATCACTAATGTACACTTTGTTCCCTCCTCATGAGATCTTCTATACCGCTGGCAGGCAGCCATTCAATCTTTTCTACTGTCAATGTGTGGCAACAACACCTTATTTAGCTTTATTGTAGCTTGTGTCACACAGCAAGCCAGGAGAAATTCATCTGCAGTTAATGAAACCAAGTGTATTGTGGCAGAATTGATTAAACTGAGAAGTGAGACAGCCGAGATCTCTGTAAGATGTGGACAAAATAATCTGCTTCTACTTTTTTATCCATGGTCCACATCTACTTTAGACAGAGCCAGCTTAAACCCAAGCAAAATATTGCCAGCTTTTCTAATTTGCTATCTGAGGAATTAGATTCTCTTACTATGTCCCAAAATGGCATGTTTTAATTTCCTTTCAGTTGTGGTGCTTCTGGATGCATACACCCATAAATGGTTCTGGGAGTCTTTTAGCAGTGGACTGTGTGAATCAACTCATGCAGCAAAGCACCTCAGCAGATAGAACAGTGTCATCTGCACAGGAGATGGGTGAATGAGAGAGCAGTGTTTACCCTGGTGGAAGGAGTGCTGTGCTGGGGTGGCTGTGGGCTGCTTGCAAGTTGTCGTGGTGCCCTTCCTTTTCCTGGCCTGAAACTGTGGTAAGGTTGACCCTAGAGGACTTAGGTCGTGAGACCCAGATCATAGCTGCTTAGCCAGCCAAACTGCATTACAATGGGAGCTGTTATTGGCTGTCTGTGAATCATCCTCGAAGGACTTCAACAAGGTCAAGTACCAGGTCCTGCAGTTTGATGTACAACAACCCCAGGCAATGCTACAGACTTGGGGAAGAGTGTCTGGAAATCTGCCCATAAGAGAAAGACCTGGGGTTGTTGATTGACAGCCAGATGTCTAGGACTCAGTAGCATGCTCAGGTGGCCACAAAGACCACCAGCACCCTGACCTGTATCAGGAACAGTGTGACAAGGTAGACTAGGGAAGTAATTGCTACCAGGCCACACCTGGAGTACTGTGTTCAGTTTGGGGACCCTCACTACAAGAGGAGCATGTCCAGAGAAGGGTAGTGAAGCTGGTGAAGGACCTGGAGTGCAAATGCTGTGAGGAGTGGCTGAGGGAAGATAAAAGGAGACCTTATCACTTTCTACAGCTACCTGAAAGAGGTTGTAGTGAGGTGGATGTTTGTCTCTTCTCCTGAGTAATGAGTAATAGGACAAGAGGAAATGACCTGGAGTTGCACCAGGGGTGTTAGATGAAATTTCTTCACTGAAAGTGTTCTCAAACACTGCAATAGGCTCCCTGGAAAGTTGGTTGAATCCTCATCCCTAAATGTGTTTAAAAGAAGTATAGATGTGGTGCTAAGGGACATGGCTTATCACGAGATTTTGTAAAGTTCGGTAATGGTTGGACTTTGTGATTGAAGGGCCTTTTCCAAATGAAACGATTCTATGACTCTACAGTTCTATGACTCTCACTCCCCTTCCAGCTCTCTAGATCAGATAGCATATCCCTTGACCTTTTGGGCCATTTGAAGTTTTGTGACATACAGACCACCCCTGGCTTAGTCTCTGGGATTGTTAGTAGGCATGTCATTCACACCAAAGCTGAGAGGACTGCTATTATAGACTGCCCCATCATTGCTTAACCAATAGCTCTCTGTATGTACGGTTGATGCATCAGGCCATCATAAGGAGCAGCTTGTATGTCCTTTGTGACTTTGTGTCAGGGCCCACATTTAAAAAGGCACCTGAATACAATGAGGCTTCTATACAAGGCATGTCCTGGCTGGAGAAGACTTTACATTATCCTCCTTTTTCTGTTCCTCTTTGAATGAAAAGGGAGCTGCTCATCCAGCTGCACTGTGTTGTCTTACAATGAGTTTTCTAATGAAGTGCATTCAAAGTATGTAACAGCATTTTAGTTTTCAAAGACTGTGTTTCATTCTTATTACAGGGACTATAAGATCTATGAGAAAACAGTCAGTTCTGTAGAGATGAAGCTCCAGGCACTCCAGTAAAACTGCATCAATTTGAGCTGAACTGTGTTGGTTTACACAGAGACAAAGGGTGAAAGATTTTGTCAGCTGGGCCGACACTGACATCCAGTAGGATACTGGCCTTACCTTTGTGGTTATGGTGCTGCTGACCTATGTTATTCATCGATCCACAGCTACTCCTCTGTCCCTGTAATGGGTTGGGGCAGGTCCCCTCCCCACCACAGGCAGAAATAACGACTCAGACAAACGGATTGCAAAAGTGATGAAAGTTTAAATAGAAAGCAGTGAATGTTACAGAAAACCCAAAGCGCAGTGACAAAGAAAGATCCCATCCCCACCTGAGGGTGCATCCAAAACCCCCAGGGCTCCTTCTTCCCCCTCCCTCTGCTGGGCTAGTCTCAGCTGGCCAGGCCTGAGACTGCCCATCCCCCTGTGGCCTTGGGCCCAATCAGGCCCATGGCCGGGAGATCTCTCCCCCAGTTACCAAGTCTCGGAGAGGGAAGGAAAGAGGAAGTGCCAGACCCCACCGCAAAATTTATAGTGGTGCAAGGGGTTATGGTAGAAATACCTAATTTCCTGAGTCCACCCACTGGGATGGACTGCTGGACACAGGAAACACCCCTGTAGCAGAGGGCACCCAGCCCAAACTACGACAGTCCCCTAACCCCCCACCCCCCAGAAAAAAAAAAAAGCCCTGGAAACATCAAGCCAGCAACATGGAATACTCACAAGTTCTTCCAAAGCATACTAAAAAGATGAGGAAGGGAGCAGATCTGCCTGTACTTAACCACTGGTTAGTTAAGGTAGCTTGTGCTTGAATTCCAGCTGCACTGGGATTCTGTGGCTTCTCAATCAGTGGACTTGAGGAAGCTATGATCTCACCCTGCCATTTGATGTTCTTTTCTCTCTACTACTATTTGATAGGTCCAGAAGAAAAAGAAGCAAAAAATATGATGTACATGCTGACAACTCAATAGGAGGCTAGCTGTGCCTTAAACCATACAAGGAAACTACCCAATACAGAATTTTTAATGAGGCTGGATGGGAAAGCAAAAGGAGTATCAGAGGTGCTAGCTATCTCTCAGATACTCTGCAAGCTTTTTAGCCTTACGATATCCTTCATCTGTAGCAGGAGTCATGCAGCTGAATCTTCTCACAGTGCTTTCTAAAATTACCCTACTGGATTTAGACTTATATTTCAGTGGCCTTTCTGTCATTTGTTGACACTTATCCTAAGCTTTATTTCTACAGCTGAGATAATTCCATCTGCTTTTCTATGTGCTTCTTTTCTAGGAAAAAAAAAAAAAGGGTTTTGTGTGTTTTCTCTTGGTTTTATTTGTTTGTAGGTTTTGGTTGGTTGGTAGGGCTTTATTTTCTTTTTCATTTTTGGCTTGATACTGTATTGATCAATATCTGAGCAAAAGCCTTCTTTGACTGACATTTGTTAATATTGTTGGTTATTTAAGCTGTTGAGAGCTGTTGAGCTCTCCAAATCCAGGAGTGATTTCCTGCTTCACTTTCTTATTACAGAAGGCAGGTAAGTATCTTATAAAGCTCTTGATAGTGCAGGCCAAGAATAAATATAAGAAAACAAAAAGGGTAGGAAAGGAAACTAAACTGTGTTATTTCGATGTTGAGAGCTTAGAACACAATGGATGATTCTAGAAGTAGAAGGTAAATTCCACCTACTTTTTTAAATTCTCATTTTGCCAATTATTATACCACCTAAGAGATTTTGTTACTGCTTAAATCTCATACTGATGTTAATCTATATAAAAAGGAAGAGTCTTCTGCTGATGCTCTCCAACTGCTTTGGCATCTGTTTGAAAGGTAACTACATTTAAGTTTCATGACTTTGAAGAAACTCCCCACGTTACCTAAATAGATAAAGCTATCCTTTATCTGCTAGGTATAAACATCAGAGGACACATGCCTGGATTTACACTGGCTAGTGGCATGGATAGTACAGTAATAATTATAGAAATATCTGGACAGTTCTGAAGTAATCTCTTTGCTGTTTATATATTGCTGTGTAAGTTCTGCTATGTAAGTAAATGATGTAAGAGGACATAGCTCATAGCAATATGGTTTGGCAACAGATATATCCAGGTAATTAGAGAAATGAGTTAATGATGTTTTATGCAGGCTAAGAGAAGAATGGAAAATTAATGTCAACACTTAAAACATTTTGATTTGTGGGCAACAGATTGGAGATGGATTTGAAACCACATTGTTTAAAATTGCTTGATGGCAATCAGAGTTTCTTTATGTTCCTCTGAAGCAAAATAAACTTCATAAATCAAGGTGAAGCAGGAATCCATTTCACTTTAGAAAAAGCAAAGCATGTACTGTATCTGTAGCAACTGAAGTTAGGGAGGGTTAACAAGGGACCTTAAGCAGCGACATGTCCCATGTCAAGTGTTACAAAATAAAAGCATCTTCAGTTTCTCCCAACAAAGACAAATACATCTTCATAGGACAGAATTGTCTTGTTTTCTGCATTTAAGTTTCTAAATCCTTGTTGACTCTCAGTTTAAAATACTGAAAAGGGGATAGATACTTGCCAAGTTTTAGTGCGGTCCCACTGTGGTCTACCCACACTTGATTTTAATATTTATTTCAAACAGAGAATGGATGTGGATGTGGGGAAAGGAAGGTGCATGTATTGTACATGTGCATGAATATATTTTTGTTCAGCCCACTTTAGTTCAAGCTCTCTCTGAAGCAACTGAATTGTTGTCTCTCTTATGATTCTGGACCTAAGTCTGTACTCCATAGGACACTGAATTTTACAGCATCAGTAAATACCATTAGTTAGGCAGGTAGAAAAGAGGCTAAGAGGGGCAGCAACAAAACCTCCACTCTGGATTTCGCTAGGGCGGACTTCAGGTTACTCAAGGAACTAACTCAGAAGGTACCTTGGGAAACAGCCCTTAAAAACCAAGGGGTCCAGGAGGACTGGACCTACTTCAGGAAGGAATTCTTGAAGGCGCAGGAACCGGCTGTGAAAATGTGCCAGAAGATGAGCCACTGGTGTAGAAGGCCAGCCTGGTTGGGCAATGAACTTCTGGGTGAATTAAGGGGAAAAAAGAGGGTGTATCATCTTTGGAAGGAAGGAGAGGTAACCCATGGAATGTTTAAGGATGTTGCTAGGTCATGCAGGAAAAAAAATTAGAGAGGCAAAAGCCCATTTAGAGCTTAGACTGGCCTCTGCTGTGAAGGACAACAAAAAATCCTTCTATAAATATATTAATAGCAAGAGGAGGGGCAAGGACAACCTCCACTCCACTTATTGGACATAGAAAGGGAAAATAGTAAAAAAGATGAGAAAAAGGCAGAGATACTTAACACCTTCTTTGCCTCAATTGTTAACAGCAGGATAGGTTGTCTTCCAGACAGCTGGCCTCCTGAGCTGGCAGATGGAATCAGAGAGTAATATAGTTCCCCTGTGATATAGGAGAAAGTAGTTAGAGACCATCCTAGGGTGCTGAGTGAGCTGGCAGATGAGCTGGCCAAGCCACTCTCCATCATTTTTCAACAGTCCTGGCTCACTGGAGAGGTCCCAGAAGACGGGAAGCTGGCCAATGTGATGCCCATCCACAAGAAGAGCAGGTTGGATGAGCCAGGGAATTATAGACCTGTCAGCCTGACCTCAGTGCCAGGCAGGATTATGGAACAGATTATCTTGAGTGCAATCACACAGCACTTAGAGGATGGCCAAGGTATCAGTCCCAGCCATCATGGATTCAGGAAGGGCAGGTCCTGCCTGACCAACCTGATCTCCTTCTATGATCAGGTGACTGCCTGGTGGATGTGGGGCAGGCTGTGGATGTAGTCTACCTGGACTTCAGCAAGGCCTTTGACACCATCCTCCACAGCAAACTGCTGTCCAAGCTGTCATCCAGTGGCTTGGACAGCAGCACTCTGTGCTGGGTTAGGAACTGGCTGGAGGGCTGAGCCCAGAGAGTGGTGGTGAATGGTGCCACATCCAGCTGGAGGCCAGTCACTAGTGGTGTGCCCCAGGGATGAGTGCCGGGCCCCATCCTGTGCAATATCTTTATCAGTGACCTGGATGAGGGCATTGAGTCCATCATCAGTAAGTCTGCAGACAATACCAAGCTGGGGGCAGGAGTTGATCTGTTAGAGGGTAAGAGAGCTCTGCAGAGGGACCTCAACAGGCTGGACAGATGGGCAGAGTCCAATGGCATGAGATTTAACACATCTAATTGCCAGGTTCTGCACACTGGCCACAACCCCATGCAGAGCTACAGGCTGGGGTCAGAGTGGCTGGAAAGCGGCCAGGTAGAGAGGGACCTGGGGGTGCTGGTTGATAGTAGGCTGAACATGAGCCTGCAGTGTGCCCAGGTGGCCAGGAAGGCCAATGGCATCCTGGCCTGTATCAGGAACAGTGTGGCCAGCAGGAGCAGGGAGGTCATTCTGCCCCTGTACACTGCACTGGTTAGGCCACACCTCGAGTCCTGTGTCCAGTTCTGGGCCCTTCAGTTTAGGAAAGATGTTGAGTTGCTGGAACATGTCCAGAGAAGGGCAACAAAGTTGGTGAGGGGTTTGGAGCACAAGCCCTATGAAGGGAGGCTGAGGGAGCTGGGGTTGCTTAGCCTGGAGAGAAGGAGGCTCAGGGCAGACCTTATTGCTGTCTACAACTGCCTGAAGGGAGGTTGTAGCCAGGTGGGAGCTGGTCTCTTCTCCCAGGCAACCTGTGACAGAACAAGAGGACACAGTCTCAAGTTGCACCAGGTGAGGTTTAGGCTGGATGTTAGGAAGAAGTTCTTCACAGAAAGAGTGATTGGTCATTGGAATGGGTTCCCTCAGGAGGTGGTGGAGTCACCATCACTGGAGGTGTTTAGGAAGAGTCTGGATGGGGTGCTTGGTGCTATGGTTTAGTTGACTAGATAGTGTTGAATGATAGGTTGGACTCAATGATGTCATAGGTCTTTTCCAACCTGGTTAATTCTGCTCTATTCTATTCTATTCTAAAAGTAAGGGAGCAGTCAAAGAAAGAGACGAAGATCTGGCAGTTAGTGCTGTTACCGTGGCATGTAGACAGAAAAAAATGTCTAACCATGGAGCAAAGCTAGAGCCAAACATCTTGCTCTTAACTGACTATTTAAGAAAAGGAAGATTCAAAGCAAGTGTGTCCACCATTTCACTTTTCTTCACTTTAGAGTAGGTTCAGGCAAAATAGTCAAATACTGATAATAAGCATGGCAGATGACTTTCATGGTGGTAAATAAAACATTTTTATTCTGCTGTTCTGTTTTACTTTACAATAGTTCCATTTTCTCTTGACACAGCAACATAAGTGTCAACATACAGCCTTGAACAAAGGCCTGTCCTGTCCAGCATCCCATCTCTGCTGATTGTGGTCAATTGCAGGTATTTAGTATACACAAAAAAACCTGTACAGACTAAACCTTTGTGCATTCTCCCACCTCCCAGCAGACAGTGGCTCAGAAACGTCCTTGACATTCTTCACCTTCACAGCCATTTGACTGGCTGTTTTACACTGCTTGCTTCCTCTCAGGGAGAAACTTCAGGACTTTCTTTGTCCCAGCGAACATCTTCTCTGTTTCAGCATAAGAATGAAAGAAGCAAAGATCTGAACCGCTGGCAAGGTGTCTTCCCAAATGTTGTCTTTGCTATTTTCAGTTGTGCAAATAACGAGTGGATGTTATTGGGAAGTTTAAGACTGTTTATTTAGGGTTTGTGAGTGGAGTGAATAAAATGGAATGTGACATCATTATTTATTACAGTTTTTAACAAATCAGGAAAAAACCCCCACATTTTAAATTTGCAGCAATATATGTGTTAAACCTTCTGAGCAGCTTTTGAGAGTCTGTTTTTTTGTAACATTTATAAAACTGAGTAATTTGAGTGAAATTCTTGAATAAATTAAATTCTGTATCTAAATATATATGCATACATGTATATATGCTTATGTGTATAAAGAGACAGAGAAGGTACTCTTTTAATTTGGAATTTTTAGTATTTTGGTATTTGGGAACAGTATAATAATAAACAAAACCAATATATGTTTTTGAGATTTTATACTCATTGAAATTGGTCGGGAGGACTCCTGGTAGGCAGGGGGGTCCAGCAGGATCGTGCTCTCGCGAGCTGCGCGGGAACAGGAGCCTGACATCAGCCGCGGGAGGTTTCAATCCCGCCCGGGCTGTGCGTGCGGTGCCAGTTTGGCTTCAGAGCCTTGCAGCTGCTTACAAAAAACCCCAAAAACCAACCAAACAAAAATTTTCTTGTTTTGTTTTCACTCAAACATTGAACCATGGCTGTCACTCAGACAAAGGGTAGAAAAACAGTGTCTACCCAGACAGAGTTGCTGCATCAGCATGCTGGAGTCCAGGCTACCAGCTGCAGAGAGTGCTTCAGCCTGGCACTTGGAATAGAGGGGGAAGGAGAGAACACCTGTGTCAGGTGTGACCAGGTGAGCTTTCTCCTCAGCCTGGTGGCAGAGCTGAAGGACAAAGTGGCTGAGCTGAAGGAGGAGGTATCTAGGCTCAGGTCAATAAGGGAAAGTGAAAGGGAGTTAGATATGTGGGAGAAGGCTCTGCAGATCTCCCATGCTGAGGGAAGGGTCCCTGGAAATGGGGAGGGGTGGATACAGGTCCCTGCCAGGCGTGGCAAGGGAAATCCATCCCGGCTCTCTCCTCCTCTTCCACAACCCTTGCATAATAAGTATGAGGCCCTGCAGGCCGAGGGCAGTGGGGATGAGAGGGCTGAGGAGCAGCCATCCAGAAAGGAGCCTAAGTCCAAACAGTCCCCACCAGCTATAACGACCAGCTCCACAAAGAAAGGGAGAAGGGTTACAGTTGTTGGGGACTCTCTCCTGGGGGGTACTGAGGGACCCATATATTGTCCTGACCCATCCCACAGGGAGGTCTGCTCCCTACCCAGGGTGTGGGTTAGGGACATCACAAGGAGAATCCCAAAGTTAATCCAGCCCTCTGACTATTACCCTCTGCTGGTAATACAAGCTGGGAGTGATGAAACTGACAAGAAGGGCATCAGGGCAATTAAAAAGGAGTTCAGGGCCCTTGGACAATTGAATGATGGGGCAGGAGCTCAAGTGATGTTCTGCTCAGTTCCCTCAGTGGCAGGGGAGTACACTGAGAGGAACAGGAGAACCCACACCATCAACAATTGGCTCAGGGGATGGTGCCAGCAGCGGAACTTTGGTTTCTTCGATCATGGGGCAACTTTTACTGCACCCAACCTGCTGGGTCCTGATGGGGTGCATTTATCTAGAATGGACAAGAGAGTCCTAGCACTGGAGTTGGAAGGGCTCATTAGGAGGGCTTTAAACTAGGTCTGAAGGGGGTGGGTGAGGAAATCGGTCCCTCTGCAGAGGAAAGAGTAGGGCACAAGGTAGGGTCAACTGAGAGGTCGGGAGCCCAGCTGCAGTGCATGTACACCAATGCATGCAGCATGGGCAATAAGCTGGAGGAGCTGGAGGTCCTGGTCTATGATATAGTCACCATCTCAGAAACATGGTGGGACAACACGCATGATTGCAGTGCTACACTGGGGGGTTACAGGCTCTTTAGGAGAGACAGGTGAGGGAGAAGAGGAGGAGTGGTGGCTTTCTATATTAGGGAGTCTCTGCCACAGAACTTGAGGTGGAAGATGAAGGGATTGGAGAGCCTGTGGGTTAAAATCAGAGGGCAGCCTAACAAATCTAACATCCTGGTTGGAGTCTGTTACAGACCACTCAACCAGGATGAGGAGGCAGACAAATTATTCTATAAGCAACTGGAGGCTGTCTCAAGATCATCAGATCTTGTCCTTGTGGGTGACTTCAACCTGCCAGTTATCTGCTGGGAACTTAATTCAGCAGAGAGGAGGCAGTCCAGAAGATTCCTGGAGCGAATGGAGGACTGCTTCCTGATACAGCTGTTAAGTGAGCCTACCAGGGGACAGGCTCTGCTTCACCTGCTGTTCTCCAATATGGAAGGGCTGGTGGGAGATGTGATGGTGGGAGGCTGCCTAGGGTGCAGTGACCACGAGATGCAGGGAGATAGGGAGGACCACCAAGAGAACCGTCATCTTGGACTTCCGGAGGGCAAACTTCATCCTGTTTAAGAAACTTATTTGCAAAGTTCCCTGGGTACCAACCCTCAAGAACCAAGGGGTCCAGGAGGGTTGGACCTACTTCAAACAGGAGCTCTTGAAGGCACAGGAACTGGCAGTTCCCATGTGCCGAAAGATGAGCCGGCGGGGAAGGCGACCGGCCTGGATGAGCAAGCAGCTCCTGGAGGATTTAAGGGCAAAAAAGAGGCTGTATCACCTTTGGAAGGAGGGGAAGGCTTCTTGAGGTATGTTCAAGGAAGTGGTTAGATTACGTAGGAAAAAAATGAGAGAGGCAAAGGCTCAGTTGGAACTGAAGCTGGCCACCTCTGTGAAAGACAATAAAAAGCATTTTCACAAATATATCAACACTAAAAAGAAGGGCAAGAAGAACCTCCACTCCTTATTGGACCTGGAGGGGAACACTGTGACTGAAGACAAGGAAAAGGCTGAGGTCCTGAACACCTTCTTTGCCTCAATGTTTAACAGCAAGGCAGGAGGAGTTCAGGACGAGTGGCCTCCTGAGCTGGGTGATGGGGTTGGGGAGCAGTGTAATGCCCCAGTAATCCCTGAGGATGTAGTTCAGGACTTGCTGAGCCACTTGGACACTCACAAGTCCATGGGACCGGATGGGATCCATCCTAGGGTGCTGAGAGAGCTGGCAGAGAAGCTGGCCAAGCCGATCTCCATCATTTTCCTCCAGTCCTGGCTCACTGGAGAGGTTCCAGATGACTGGAAACTGGCCAGTGTGGTCCCCATTCACAAGAAGGGTCAGATGGAGGAACCTGGAAATTCCAGGCCAGTAAGCCTGCCCTCAGTGCCAGGGAAAGTGATGGAGCAGATTATCCTGGTGGCAATAACTGTGCACCTGAAGGATGGCCAAGGGCTCAGGTCCAGCCAACATGGATTTAGGAAGGGCAGGTCCTGCCTCTCCAACCTGATCTCCTTCTATGATCAGGTGACCCGTCTGGTGGACGTGGGGAGGCCTGTGGATGTGGTCTACCTGGACTTCAGCAAGGCCTTTGATACCGTCTCCCACAGCAAACTGCTGTCTAAGCTGTCAGTTCATGGCTTGGACAGCAGCACTTTGTGCTGGGTTAGGAACTGGCTGGAGGGCCGAGCCCAGAGAGTGGTGGTGAATGGTGCCACATCCAGCTGGTGGCCAGTCACCAGTGGCATCCCCCCAGGGATCAGTGCTGGGCCCCATCCTCTTTAACATCTTCATTGATGATCTCGATGCGGGGATTGAGTCAGTCATCAGCAAATTTGCAGATGACACCAAGTTGGGAGCAGATGTTGGTCAGTTAGAGGGCAGAAGGGCTCTGCAGAGGGACCTTGACCGACTGGACAGATGAGCAGAGTCCAATGGGATGGCATTTAACAAGTCCAAGTGCCAGGTGCTGCACTTTGGCCACGGCAACCCCATGCAGAGCTACAGGCTGGGGTCAGAGTGGCTGGAGAGCTCCCAGACAGCGAGGGACCTGGGGGTGCTGATTGACAGCTGCCTAAACATGAGCCAGCAGTGTGCCCAGGTGGCCAAGAGGGCCAATAGCATCCTGGCCTGTATTAGGAATAGTGTGGCCAGCAGGAGCAGGGAGGTCATTGTGCCCCTGTACTCTGCTTTGGTTAGAACACACCTTCAGTACTGTGTGCAGTTCTGGGCCCCTACTGCTTAGCCTGGAGAAGAGGAGACTCAGGGGTGACCTTATTGCTGTCTACAACTACTTGAAGGGAGGTTGTAGACAGGTGGATCTTGGTCTCTTCTCCCAGGCAGCCAGCACCAGAACAAGCGGACAGTCTCAAGCTGCACCAGGGTAGGTTTAGGCTGTATGTTAGGAAGAAGTTCTATACAGAGAGAGTGATTGCCCATTGGAATGTGCTGCCCAAGGAGGTGGTGGAGTCATCATCATTGGAGGTGTTCAGGAGGAGACTTGATGGGGTGCTTGGTGCCATGGGTTAGTTGTTTGGGTGGTGTTGGATTGGTTGATGGGTTGGACGCGATGATCTTGAAGGTCTCTTCCAACCTGGTCTATTCTATTCTATTCTATTCTATTCTATTCTATGCTATGCTATGCTATGCTATGCTATGCTATGCTATGCTATGCTATGCTATGCTATGCTATTTTCTCTTTTAAGAAAAAAAAGATGGTATCTTAGTGGATTCATGACATGCAGTAAACAAGCAGCTAAGTTTCGGTTGTTATAAATTGCTAGTTATGTTCTGTCGCTACTGACACAAAAAAAATATCAATTACCTTGCCTGTGTCACCTTGATTTTCTTAAGAAAACTGATACTGTTTTGTTTTACTAAACATAAAATACCAATCTTTCTTTTTCATTTGTGATCACTCTACAACAACCCCTATCAGTCTGAAACAAATAGAATGACTTCTGGAACAGGAGTCTTTGCCATCACTTATCTCCCTGGAATTGGCCTTCAGTAAGAAGGCCCAGAGTTCTATCATTTAATATGAGGGCTGTACAAATTGGCCAGATCCTGAAGCCCTGGTGGTTGCTGAGGCATTAATAGCTTTCTTTGTAGGCTCTTATTCACATGAATTACTTTTGATTGACTTCAGATACTCATTCTGCTCATGCCAGTCTCCCTGGCTAAAGAAATACCGGGATATAAAAACTTCCAGAAAATGAAAATCAAACTGAAGGAGATCCCCACCCCCCACCCCCCCCCAAAAAAAAAACATGCTCCAAAGAGAATACATTGAAGAATTCAACACTGTGGAACTAAAGCAAGACATTAAAACAGCACTTCTTAACATTAGCTGTGGTGCTATGTTCTAGGGTCTGTAGTATGGGAAGCTGGAGGCATTTATTTCAACACTTCACTGTGGTAAGAGTTCAGTAAATGGTCAGAAAGCCTCAAAGGAAAGTTTGACCTTAAGAATAAATCCCTGTACAGTTTCCATCAGTCTTTCTGGCCTTACACATAACAGTTATCTGGTGCTGTCGATGCCACTCTTCTCATGATTCATATTCATGGGCATGGATTTTCTCAACCAGAAAGATTCATATTCATATTCACATTCATTTTCCTGTGTAGATACAGGATTATGCTTTAGATCAGGTGCACTAAGTGCATCTGAATTCCAGATATTGAGTAATTTCCCCAAAACAGTACCTTTTGGGGCTTTTACATGTGCCACTGGAATTTACAATGGTGAATTTGACTTTCTATATTATTTCAGTTGAGCCAAAAGATTGTCAAACAGTAAATAGTTTGTCACTTTGGGGGACAGTTGGTGCTGCAACTGGATAAATTTCATTTGGCCTGCTGCTCACAAATCATCTGTGTGGTACCTTCTATTATGCAGGCAGTCTGTGATGGTCATCTTGCTAAAAAAAAAAAAGGCCTGTGAAAACAAAGGCGCTATTGTTTTGCTTAGTAGTTTAAATAGTAATAATGTCACTTGGAATGCTTTGCATGTGTCCTTTTCTTCCCCCCCCCAGCACTGTCTAATTAATTGCCTTATTAAATGATTTTGGGGAATTCTTCTTGGAGATGTCCAACATTTCCATGCCATAGTTTAGGATATGAAGCTTAAGGAAAAATGGCATTTGGGCCAAGGAATTGCCTGAAATTGGGTGTGCAGAAGGAAGGAGATACACCTGTAAGACATGTTTCTGTGTCTCAATATTCCCATATTTTCACACTCTTTTGTTGTTTCCTTCTTCCCCCTGCCAGTTCTGTCATGGGGCATATAAAGCTGACAGCCGCCTTCTCTGGAGCATCTGTAAAAGCCCACATTTGTGTACTGGGTCATGTATGAGTGCTGGCCTGGCAGACTCCAGCCTAGGATGTTCCACGCTAAAACAAACCATTTCTTCCAACATCTGTCTCTCTCCCTCCTGTCTCTCTAGTTAAGTGTTTTTCCACAGATTCTGTTGCTTCTCTCCCCTCATAAAGCATTTTCCTCTTCTGCAGATGATCTCAGTCTTGATCTCTTGCATGTCATTAAAAATACAATAGCTAAAATAATTTATTTTGCCTGTGACTTTTCCTTCTTTCTTTTTCGAGTTGGCATCTTCTAGATCACATTTCAGATTACACTCCTCACTTCCAAGAGCTCTGCACAGTCTCATCTCCCACCGTCCACATTTCTTCTACTCCACCATTCTTCTCCCAGGCAATGGCAGAACTGACAATCCATTATATTGAAATGTTTTCAGGAATTAATGTCTTTGATTTCTCCCTTGTGGCCACCATACAGAGTAAAATGCATAGAGTCTCTAAAAAACACAGAGCAGAAGGTCTGGATATGGTGTGATCGAGTACATCCAAAGCAGGGGGCTGTGATGAGACAACTCTTCATTGCTAAAACAAAAGGAAAATTACTGCAACATATGATAAGGTTTTCAGAGTGTGAGAAAGTGTAGTATGAAACATGTAAATAGGCCAGTAATTTTCACAGCTGCATTTCCCATGGAAGAAGATACACAAGAAATTGTTACCATAATCTGTAACACCTTACTTCTCTAAGTATGCCTACACCTTTCTTGCTTCCAGTTTTGATGGCTGGCACCAGGGTTTAATCTCTCTTGGCTTCTCAGTTTGTCACTCTATTAAGTCATGGCTACCAGCATTGAAGGGACACCATAGACAAGTCCATACATTAGGAACAAATCCTCTACCATGAGAGTGGTGGAACACTGGAACAGGTTTCCTAGGAAGGTGGTTGACACCCCATCCCTGGAGATATTCAAGGTAAGGCTTAACAGGGCTCTGGCCAACCTGATCTAGTGGAGAATGTTCCTGCTTACAGCAGAGGGGGTTGGACTAGATGACCTTTAGAGATCTCTTCAAACCCAAACCATTCTATGATTTTAAGTGGTAAGAGTATTGCGTAGTAAAGGGTAAACCACAGCCTCATCCTCTTCAAAGAAGACATCTCTCTCATCAACATATATATGAAATTAGTGACTTCCCCTTCTTGCTAATTCTGTTTTCCTGCAGGAAAAAGATTATATCAAAACTAGCAGCATCATGAACAGCCTGCCAAATAGGTATTTTTGTGTATATATGTGTACATGCATTCATGTGTGCGTGTCTGTGTGTCCAAGTATACCTTTAATCACCGAGCTGATCACTGTGTTCACAAATGAAGTCATTATTTAATTACAATACCATTTTTACCCCCACCAAAACTACATGGCTCTTAGTTGCATGTGGCTTTTTATTACCCGTCCTGAATGTTTCTGTAATAGTAGCTGTGGAAAAGAATTTCTGTCATTTTGTAAGGACGACTAAAGAGTTAGCAGCCATCTAGGGGAAGAAAGAGGGAGATTTATCTGCATAGGCTTACACTATCCAGTTGACATAACAGCTACCAGGGTGGTATGAGGTTTCTGTGATGTATGTAGCCATTTAGTGCTTCCTCCTGCCAAAACATCTGGAATCCAAAATCCAGTCATTAGACAGCCACACATGTTAACAAAACTACCAGACAGAAAAAACAGACTGAAGGAAAGAAACCCAAGATAAGACATCATTGTTACCATTAGGAAATTAGACATTTAAGATTGTACTTCAAAGCAAGTATTTTTATTACAGCATACTTGAATGGTTTGATTATTGTGCAGCAAAGCAAGACTGTAGCAGATCCTCCTGCCTCACAGGGGAAAATACATTCATCATCCAAGGAAACCACACTCTAAGTAGTTCCAAAAGCAGTGTGCAGATAAGAAGAGAATCTTGTTCCTCCCTATAGCACCTCTCCTTCCATACACAAAGCACTAGCAGAGACTATTTTTAGGAGCACAAAATATGATTTCTGCTTTCTTATACTGCACCATTATGGACTTTAAAGCAAGTAAAAGATACCATGGTTTTCACTGCAGGGCTATAAAAAACATGAACAATAATAATGTCTCTCTCATCTGCAGGGATGATTTTACCCAAGGAGCTAAGTGGAAAGGTTGACTTTCCCTCCCATTACTAATGACTCATATTGCACACAGCTGGATCATTGTGCAGCTAGCCTTCACCACATCCTAGTAGACTGGGCTTATGATGACCCTTATGCATGTTCTGCATCCAGTTAGCACTTATAAAATCCCTTCCAAACTGGGGGGCTGTGCTTTATACAGCTTTCACCTCAAAGCTTTTGCTGAAATGAGAGGAGATGTAAAGAGAAGGCTCTGAGAAGACAGAGCTACAGGATACACTTGCCCCCACTGCTTCCACAATCTCATTATTCAGCAATTGTAATGCTTTAAGAGTAATCTTAAAAAAATGTTTGGAAAATGTTCATAAACATGTTTCTGAATCCCCTTGTCTAGCTGAAACATTTCTATAAGATTAAAATGTGGGGAAGGCTGTCACAAAGATTGTTTGAACAAGTGTGCTTGTGATTTCCTGAGGTAAGTACGTGCAAGATTAGGCAACTTAACAACTGTGCTGGTGAGTTCTGAGTGTTGTTTGTTTGAGAACATTAACAAGTTTATTGTAAAGCCAGGAACTTTGGAAGATTAAAAAAAATGGAATCAGAGATGAAATTAACTGAGAGAAATCAAAAAACACAGGCAGAGGAAACCTGAGGCAGAGCATATTTTCAGAAGGGTAGCACAGGAGATTTGGGATGTGCTGCTTCATTTTCTCCTTTTGCTGTTGACACTTTCTGACCTTTGAATGAATCAATTAGCCTCTCTGCACTTCACTTAGCATATTTTTAGATGGCTTCCTGCTTCACAGCAGGAGTAGGAGAGAAAAGTCAGTAGAAGAAGAGCTTGAATTTTTTGGGGAAAGAAACAAATAGATAAGATCCTAGAAGAAAAACTCTTTATTCTAAGAGTAGTGTTATCATACTAAAGTAAATGAAAGATAGTTTATAATATTCATTTTAATCCCAAACTAGAACAGAGAAAATTAACCCTTGCTCCAAACCTTGCCCAGAGACATGTTCCTCTGTGCACACTTTTACCCCTGCAGAGAGGCTAAGAGAGCAAGCAGTGTGTAGACGTTTAACCCAGCTGGTGCTTGCACTACAGGGGGAGACTCAAAGACTGCCACAACAGCTGTGGTGTAAGAGAGCCTGTCCAGGGAAAAAGAACAGAGTAGTCCATGCTTCAAAGGGTACAGAGGTGGCAGGACAAAGACAGGAGCCCTTTTTTTGAAGGCTTGAAACTTCTTCAACTTCCACTTTGTCAGAAGTATCAAAAGGTCACCAGTATGTCTCATGTTACTTTGGAGGGAGATGAGGACTGATTAGATTTGGGGTGGTATGTTTATAGAATCTGACCCTCAGTTTCAAAAATCAAAGGCATTCCTCTTAGCCCATGCATCAGAGAGAGATTTCCTTGGAGTCAAAAGTTTCATCATATGGCAAGAGGACCTGTGAGGGATTGTTTCGTTATGAAAAGGATAGAGAGAAAAAGTAGGTGATTTATTTAAGTAGCAGCCAGTCAGTCTCCCAGAAGAGAGACTATCTTACCCTCTGCATTCTCAGCTAATGAATGAGCCTGGGAAAATGGACCAAGATCAAAGTTGCTTTAAGACAAAATTGCTGACATTCCTGAAATAGCTGAGAGTTCCTCTATTCACACTAAGTATGAATCAAGTTCACTGACACAGAAAGAACTCACAATAGGACAGTTTGATGGTTGTTACCTTGACTCTCAGCTTATCCCCATGCCTGACCTCTGCCTAAAGCAGTTAAGAAATTACTGCTTCTTCACTCATTCTTCTCTTCCGTATAAAGATGTCAAAGGTCAATATGTGTAGCCAGAAAAAAAAAGGGGGGGGAAATCCTCAAAATGCTAACTTGAGGATATGGGTTACAATGTTTAGGCTCTTGTAGCCTGACAGGGTAAATAACAAAGGACTTCCAAATCTAGGGCATTCTCCAGCATCGGCAACAAGGGTGAAATTTATTTCTGGAAGCGATTTCTGTTAATCTGAAGTACATTGATTTAATATAGGAAGGTGCAAGCTGATGCATGATCCCTTTTGCAGGAAGACCCTGTCTCAACTCATACATAGCAGTCTGATATAGCCAGACATGTTAATAGACTCCAATCCAGGACCTAGATGAATGGCTTAAAACTTGACACACACACACCATGTAGCAGACAAAAGATACAGCCAGGTGTAGGACTTCTGCATATGATTCAGCATAAGGCACACAAGTTCAAGGGCCCCGATGAGACACATCCATGGGTGGATGAAATTGCCAAGCTGCTCTCCACCATATTGTAAAAGTCATGGCAGGCTGGCAGAGTTTCTGCTGACTGGAAAAGGGGAAACATAACCCCCATCTTCAAAAAGGGGGAAAAAGGAAGACCTGAGAAACTATAGGCCAGTCAGTCTCAACTCTGTGCCCAGCAAGATCACACACCAGATGCTCCTGAAGATTTTGCTAAAGCATATGGAAAATGAAAGAAGGGGTGACTAGTGGTAACCAGCATGGCTTCACCAAGGGCAAATCACGCCTGATGAGTTTGGTGGCCCTTTACGATGGAGTTACAGCATCAGTGAATAAGGAAAGAGCAAGTGAGGTCACCAACTGGATTCATGTAAAGCATTTGACACTGCCCCACATGACATCCTGGTCTCTAAATTAGAAAAACATGGACTTGAGGGATGGACCTCTCACTGGAAAGGAATCAGCTGGATGGTCACACTCAGAGATTTGTGGCCAAGGGCTCAACATGCAAAAGGAGATCGGTGACCAGTGGCACACCTCCCGGGGTCAGTACTGAGTTAGGTGCTGTTTAACATCTTTGTCAGTGGACAGTGGAGAGGAGGGCACTCTCATCATGTTTGTTGATGCCACCAAGCTGTGTGGCATGGTTGTCCTACTAATGGGAGGGATGCTATCCAGAGGAACGTGGACAGGCTTGAGAGGTGGGCTCATGCCAGTCTCATGAGGTTCAACAAGGCCACAGGCAAAGTCCTGCACCTGACTTGGGGTAATCCCAAGCACAAATATGGACTGGGCAGAGAATGGCTTGCAAGCAGTCTTGAAGAGAACGACTTGAAGTGGTCATTTGATGAAAAACTCAACACGTTCACTTACAGCCCAGGAGGCCAAGAATAGGCTGGGCTGCATCAAAAGAAGCATGACCAGCAGGAGGAGTGATGGGATTCTGCCACTCTGCTCTGCTCTCGTGAGACCCCACCTGGATTACTGTATCCATTTCTGGGGCCCCAACACAAGATTATGGAACAGGTCATCTTGAGTGCAGTCACACAGCACTTACAGGATGGCCAAGGGATCAGGCCCAGCCAGCATGGATTTAGGAAGGGCAGGTCCTGCCTGGCCAACCTGATCTCCTTCTATGATCAGGTGACTGCCTGGTGGATGTGGGGCAGGCTGTGGATGTAGTCTACCTGGACTTCAGCAAGGCCTTTGACACAGTCCCCCACAGCAAACTCCTGAAGCTGTCACCCCATGGCTTGGACAGGAGCACACTGCATTGGGTTAGGAACTGGCTGGAGGGCTGAGCCCAGATGTGTCCAGAGAAGGGCAACAAGTTGGTGAGGAGTTTGGAGCACAAGCCCTATGAAGAGAGCCTGAGGGAACTGGGGTTGCTTAGCCTGGAGAACAGGAGGCTCAGGGGGAGTCCTTCTTGTTGTCTACAACTACCTGAAGGGAGGTTGTAGTCAGGTGGGCGCTGGTCTCTTCTCCCAGGCAACCAGCTGTCGAAGAAGTGGACACAGTCTCAAGCTGCACCAGGGGAGGTTCGTACTGAATGTTAGGAAGAAATTCTACACAAAGACAGTGATTGCCCATTGGAATGGGCTGCCTGGGGAGGTGGTGGAGTCACCATCATTGGAAGTGTTTAGGAGGAGACTTGATAGGGTACTTGGTTTAGTTGATTAAATGGTGTTGGATCATGGGTTGGATGCGATGATCTTGAAGGTCTCTTCCAACCTGGTCTATTCTATTCTATTCTATTCTATTCTATTCTATTCTATTCTATTCTATTCTATTCTATTCTATTGTAAAACACTGGAAACAGGAAACACCACAGGTCACCATCTGAACTCCAAGTCCCATCATCCTTTGCACTGGCCAGCCCTTTCCTTATACAGCAGGCATGACATCAGCGTGGTATGAAATAGCCATTATCTCGTTCAGCAGGCTGTCTTGAACAATAGTAAACAATTTATTTACCTGGAGATGACTGTTTCATAAAACAGAGAAAGATATAAAAATGCAACCAACTGAAAAGCCCATGGTGGTGCATTCCTTTGTGCTGATAGGCTGGGGACACAATTCTGATCTCATCTGTCCCAGATTGGCAAAGCTTACTGGGTACCACACTCGATTGATATTACAGCTTTTTTTTAGTAATAATACGAGCCTTAATGACTCAGAAAAGGACTCTTGAGAGTGATGGCAGCAACATAACCAAATGAATTCTCCTCTGGACTGCAGCAGCAGGCTGTATGAGCAAGACCCACATTTCTAGTTAGAGCAGAGCCTCACCTGCCCTGCACACTTAATGCCCATCCCCTAAGTAGGGGAAATAAACTTTGCAAATTCAGCCTGAAAAAAAATTACCTCAAGCTCTTGGCTGATTGCTTGTCTCCAAGTGACAGGACTGCTTCAATGAAATAAATAATTACGTACTAGTATTTTGAAAGCATGTGTTTTCACTAAAAATACCTAAGCTGCAAAGCTGCTTCAGAGGCAAACTTGTGAGTTTGAACCTTAGCAACTTTAATTAGTCTCACAAGTGCTCTATCAGTTTTTCCTCCTCTTCTGTCCATTTCTCTTTTAAAGTGCATGAAAAACACTTTGCAAGTCTACTTCCATCAGTCCAAATCCATCTGAAAGAAGATTTTGGGTTCATTTTACTCCTAAGCATTGCTCAAAGTCAATTTCTTCCAATATCTTAACTGTTGAACATTGTGGACAGAAGACCTTCCTTACACCTTCCTTACACATAACCTTGCTGCCATGCTCTATGTGGTGTGTAACTATTTCAAAAGTTCTGTTGTTAGATGTGTAACTCATTAATCCTCCAGGATTTAATGGTAACTTTCCGTGTGTGGTGCTCTGTGTTTGTATAGGCATAAATGACAGTTTTATCACTAATGCCCTGCACCTGGCCTCAGAGTTCATTGTGAGGAAGTCTTACTTACCTGCTGTGCTCCAAGGTCTGGTAAATGCAGCCCACATTGTTTGACCTGGTTTCTTAATGATGAGGCAGAGTGCTGTAGAAAATCTGCTGTGGTACAATGTTCACCAGTGTTCCATAATAGCTTTTTATGGCACAGATAACATAGATAATGATGGAATTAGCATTCATCTTTTTATCCATATCCTATGACTTTACATATCTCCTACTGAACTGGGTAGAAAGGCATATTCGAGGCCACTTGTAAAAATACTAACTAGTGCCTTAAATGACTCTAAAATGGCTCTGAGGTATATCTTTAAGAGACTAAAAGCTCAAGTAGCAAATGGCTTATGAAAGGTGAGATGATCTTCCCATGGAATAAAATTACCTGCTGTATGCTGTACAGCATTTCCATGAGCCATGAGAAAAGCCTGAGCACCCTCTGGCAGGGATGTGGTTGATTGTGGAACAGACTAAGCAGCAGGTGAGGTATGTACTTCTACACAGCTTATTCACTAGAAATGGTGCAGAGGTACTGACTTCCTTGTTGGCTGTAAACCTGCAGTATCAGCCTTCTGAGATGCATCATTTTAGAGCAAATGCCTGAGTCTGAATGGTGATAAGGATGGTTGCAAAGGGAGAGAAACAGCAGGCAGTTACTGCTCACCAATCTGTTTTCGTAGCAGCAAAACTAATATAAAGCTTGTTTTCTCCGTTGTCCTTGCGATTTTGGTAAGTAACCTCTGCAGCCTAGGAGGCTTTGAGGATGATAAACCACTTATTCTTTCCTGCCATTTGCCTTGCATCATTAATATGTAGAAACAAGGATGCCTCAGAGCTAGTAGCAGCATCAGCAGTTACTATGCCACACTAAATTTCTCACTTCAGGAAGGATTAGGCTCCTGAGCGGCATTTAACCATTAAGATGACAAGGAATCTGAGAGTCATGCTTGACTTCTTAGAATTTGTTGGATTCCCTGTTTGCAGTGTCTTTTCTGTGTATATTCTCTAGAGGAAAAGGGTCCCCATGCATGTCTGTGTACAGCAGCCACCCCATATGTGTTCTGACCATAATTGAGACCTCTGGGAGTCCCTGTCCAACAAACACAGAAGCAAGAGGTGGGAAGCATGGGGGACAGAACTCTTATGCGTCATACATGCTGCCTTCTAGCTAGGTGCCAACATTTTAGCATGTTTCAAGTGTTACAATAATGATTTCACAAGTCTTTATCTTGAAGCCTTGATGTGTAAATAGTAATAGGAAACGTGTTGTCAGAATGGCAGGACTTTCAAAATATAGAATAAACCAGGTTGGAAGAGACCTTCAAGATCATCGTGTCCAACCCATCAACCAATCCAACCCACCTAAACAACTAACCCATGGCACCAAGCACCCCATCAAGTCTTCTCCTGAACACCTCCAACAATGGTGACTCCACCACCTCCCCGGGCAGCCCATTCCAATGGGCAATCACTCTCTCTGTAGAGAACTTCGTCCTGACATCCAGCCTAAACCTCCCCTGGCGCAGCCTGAGACTGTGTCCTCTTGTTCTGGTACTGGCTGCCTGGGAGAAGAGACCAAGATCCGCCTGTCTACAACCTCCCTTCAAGTAATTGTAGAGAGCAATAAAGTCATCCCTGAGTCTCCTCCTCTCCAGGCTAAGCAACCCCAGCTTCTTCAGTCTTTCCTCATAGGGCTTGTGTTCCAAGCCCCTCACCAACTTTGTTGCCCTTCTCTGGACGCATTCCAGCAAGTCAACATCCTTCCTAAATCACAGTGTCACAGTATCACTAAGGTTGGAAGAGACCTCGAGCATCATTGAGAAGTATGTGGGGCCACGGCTTTTGTTTGCTTTTGGGTTTATAGAGATTAAAGATTCAGGCTTTTTACTTTATTATAACTTTTTAAAGTGAGATTTACTGATGAAAATGTAAATTAGATGTAAGTTTACTAGTTTACATGTGAATGTTAGGGATAAACTGCTTCTTGTTCAGTACTATTGTTTATCTAGAGAAGCAAGGAGGTAGAGCAGAAGAGCCTGGAGCCCAGAATTCTGGGAGTCTATGCTCCAGAAATCATCTATTTTCTACCTCGGTTTGTACAGGAGCCAGCATCAGTTCCTCACTAGTGCTTTGCCAGCAGAATGGAGGACATCCACGTACTGGAATATTTGCTGGGACTGTGGACACGATGTTTCTTTTCTATGACATTGAAACCTGCGTCCAATGTGATGGCTGCGTTTCAGGACAGCACTGGGAATTTAGGAAGGGACCACAAAAAGTCCCCAAGGTATCCTAAGGTCTGTCAGACCTGACTTACAGTGAAAAACATAGGCAGTCTACTTAGCTCATCAAGCACTGGGAGAAGATTAAGATGTGACTAATTGCAGTTGGTGCATACCTACATAGAAAAACAATTTTCTGACAGGAGAGAGGTCTTTAATCTAGTAGACAAAGACATATCAAGATTTGATGGCAGGTGACAGCTTCTGAATTAATTCATAGAGATACCCATGAAAGGGGTTGACTGCTTGTCCTATTTATCTGGGGACATGAGGAATTCTCAGCTTTTTAAAGCCATTAATTGAAGAATATGTGATATTGTAGAAATTACATTGTATTTCACCCACAAGATAGTGTAATTGATAGGGAGATTACAAGTAAATATCCTTAGACTACATTGCACAAATAAAACAGAATAATCATAATGTTTTTTCCTGGCCTGAAATCCTTTAAGTCTATGAAAATACAGAAAGAGTATAATATGGGCATTTTTTTTTTCATTTCCATTCAGCAGGTCCATCAATCTGATACATAGCACTGGATTCCAATACGCTGGGTGGCAAATATTTTCTATTCTACCATCTTCTGTAAGGACCTAATGAAGCAAAACCTAACCCCTTTACCATAAAAGCTGCTGACATTTTCTATTAGCTCACCTAACAGCACTAGCAGGGCATTTTGCCTACAGTTTTTTCCCACTTTGCCCAATTATTAGAAAGAGACACTGGCAGTTCTGACAGCCTTTCTCACAATTATCTTCCTCGCTTGAGGCAAAAGCTTGTAACCCTGGCTCTGTTCTCCTGTGGGGCAGCTGCAAAATCAAGGGCTAAGGTGCAAGTTATTTTTAGATAGTGTATAACATGTCTCACTATAAACAGGATAGGAATCTGCAAATGAAAAATGTCTTTGGACTAGCTCTGAAGCAACTTATTAAGAGGTGATCTAATATTTGAGGCAAGACTCTTCTTAATAATTCTTACTTCAGTGTCAAGTCTGAGTCTGTTGAAATCCTGCAGAGAGATCTGCTGCAGTTACAGCTGCTTGGGTCATCAGTTACTGAACATCTCAGTTAACACACTCCCCAGATAGAGAATGTGCTTGTGATCTTCTATTTTTATAGAAATATAGGTATATATAGTTTTTCTATGCTGCTTTGTAAGAGGTATAGATAAAGGAAACCAATTGTGAGGAAAGAGTGACTTGAAGGCCTGCACACTGATCTGTTTCTTCATCTGTATGTCTGTCACTATGGAGAAATGAAAGGAAAATATGTGCTCCTCACTGGACATAAATGAAGAAGGAGGAAAGGAGAGGAAATTTGTGATACTCTGTCCTGGCAAAATGCAAGAGCAGAAAAAAAGAGAGTGAGGGTGAGCAGGGACTTAAAGCTTGTGTGTGTGAAATAGTACTTCACAGCATGTGTATTCAGCTGTGAAGCACCTGCCCCTGTAGGAATGTCTGTAGGATGTGGCATTATTGTCTGGTTCAGTAAAATTTAAGAGAATACGTGCCTTAATTTGAAGGCAGTTGGCATTTTGTTCTCTTGTCACCTTTATTATTTAACTCCAGGAGGAGTTTTTAAGCCAGTTATGACAGAATTTTGTGTACTGTAATTAACAATAATAATACTAAAAGCAATATTGTTGAAACAAACAGTAAGCATTTGCAAGTACAAAGCAAGTTTTGCCCACAAGTAGGGAAATATGTAATATATTGGGTGTGAGGCTGCCATATACTTGTAGCATAGGGATTTCTCACTACAATACAATGGAGGAAACTCATTGCCCTCTGAAACTGTTTTTCTTCCCCATCCAAACTCTAAATCCAGTTGAACATTTTCAGGTAGAGTGGCCTTTTATTGTGATTGGAAGAGTTTCTCTGGAATGCTGCCTCTCCTTGCAGCAGAGTTCAAATACTCATTTTCAGAATGAGAACCTGGGGTAGGAAGGGGTAAAGGTGCCTAAACAGAAGCATCTGCTTTCTGATCGTTGCTAAGAAGATCATGGTGAAATCAAGTACAAAAGACCTGGGGCACCTTAGCTCTGAGAAAACAGTGAAGAAGTCATGATACCAGCAATAAAATAAATTAAGAAAATCCCCAGAATGTAAAATGGAGTTTTCAACAGGTATTGGTAGTTCAGCCTACTATCAACCAGTACTTTCAGTGAGCCAGCACTGAGCCAGCAGTGTGCACCAACTGTACTAAACCTCCGGAGGAGAGAGTAACTCATGCTGAGGAAGCTCCTCCTTACAGTGACCTTTCTGATGATGAAAAGAAATACGCTTTGTTCACAGACGGTTCCTGTCATCTCGTCGGGAACAAGCGAAGGTGGAAGTCTGCAGTGTGGAGTCCAACACGCCGAGTTGCAGAGGCAAAGGATGGAGAAGGAGAATCCAGTCAGTTTGCAGAGGTAAAAGCTGTCCAGCTAGCTCTCGACATAGCCAAACGTGAGAGATGGCCAAAGCTTTATCTCTACACTGACTCATGGATGGTAGCCAATGCTCTGTGGGGTTGGCTAAAGAACTGGAAAAAGAATGGTTGGTGGGGTTTGGGGTCTTTCCGGGTTTACTTTGGTTTCTCTCTTGTCACTATGTCTCCTTTTGTGCACACTCACTGTTCTCTATTTAAACTCTCCACTACTTTTGCAATCAGTTTGTCTGAGTCGTTATTTCTGCGCGTGGTGGGGAGGGGGTTTGCCTCAACCCATTACACTTGTCCTGCTCTGGAAACTGCAAGAACCAGTTAACAAATTGTCTAAAGTATCAACATTTTCTTGCTCCTTCAGTTGGAGCTATAACACTCAGTTTTAGGGAAGACATACAGACCATCCACTGTATCTGTCCTGGGATTGTGAATATCCAAGCTGAGCTGGCATCACTGAGATGAGTCCCTTTTCCAGGCCTTCAGAAATATTTTCTTAGTATTTGTAGCATGAGATCTGCAATTACTCTTAGAACAACTCAGTGAAACCAATGGTAACCTCATACTAATGACTTGGAAGAAAGACAATTTTTTAACACACTTCAGTTGGCTGCTTGGAAGTGGTAGGAAAAGTTTCTGTAAGCTATTAAATAGCAAAGAATACATGTCTGCAAATCCAGAGGAGGAAGAGATTTGTTATTGGCAGAGGCAGAATTAGACATTGGCTGAGAATGTGGTTACTTGGAATACCACAACTGTGTTAAGGGAGATGTGGTTATTCAGCAATGGCCTTGTTGAGTCATTGCTCTTTGCTTTTAGAGGTACTCACCATTACCTAACTATTCAGAGGAACAGGAATTGGAAAAATCTATCTAAAAATGGAAAAGCAATAGTGAGGGAACTGGGTAGATGGCTGATCAAAGTCTGAGGCAAGGTATTATTAACATAGTATAATTACAACACACTCCTTGAATTCATTCCATACACGGATAACTTCAAAATTATCAGACTGAATCCCTCCTAGTTTTTTAATTAGTGTAATTTCTCTGGGGTATCTTTTTATGAGCAACCATGGTAGCTCTTGCCCTCTCAACTGCCAGCTTCTTTTCACATGGGTTCCTCTCCCAAAACAAAGCCCCTCCACTGCAAAGCCCTGCTGCTCCCAGTGACTGCATCTGCAAGCTGTGCATCCCTTAGACACTTGCAGGATTGGTCTTTCAGGACCCATAAGGCCAGTACAGTTTGCTCTGAACAATCTCTTTCATGGCCATAACAAAATAACAAAAAATGTATAAGCAGGGCAAAGTTAGTTACGAGAGGTAGTGCTTTCTGCCCACAGAAAACCAGCAAGTACATAAACCTTCCTGCTTATCTGCCACATTTTCGCAGGTAGGTGAGGAATACTCAAGGTGAACCCACAAAGTCTATTTGGCATCTCATAGTCCCATACTTTGCAGCTCTTGACAGCCCTTTCTTTTTAATTTCCATAAAAACATACACACAAGGACCGTGTTTTATAAAACCTTTTGCACAAGGGAAAAACAGACTGTGTGAGCCTTGACAGTGTGAACCTTCTAAAAGATTGTTGTTTGTCTCATTTTGTTATCAGTTACCTAAATTAAGAGCCCAACACTGTCAACAGGAATCTTTATCATGTGTGTTTACACACACAAGGAATAAAATCACCAACAAACTTACCTGAATACATGGAACAAGGACAACACTGTTGTCTTAGAATATTTTCACGATTGTTTAGTGTGTCAGAGCAGCTTTATCAGCCAGTCAAATAGTTCCTGAAAAGTATGATATCTTAAACAAAATCATGAGGACTCAGGCAGAGAATGCAAAATAAGCCAGGAATGACACAATTTGGTCTCAACAGAAGATAAAAGATGGGGTTTCACCATATTTTCAGACTTGGAGATGAAAGCTGGAGCTGTGAGATGCTGCATCAGAATGGTCCCAGCTGCCTCACACTCTTGTCAGCCTCTCCTAGAAACCACAGTGCCAGTCTGTCAGGCGATGTCCAAAGCCAGCATCACATCTGCCAAAATCATGGCACCAACAGAACGTCCTAGATCACTGTTTGCATTTTGATAGTCCTGAGCATTTTAGAATAGCTTTTCCACTCTTTCTTCTATTTTGTTCTAGTTGGTCACTACTAAATGGGGCAGATGCAGCTGCATTTTCCTGGCACTTTACACCAAACTTAAAGAACCATGGGAGAGGCAGGCTACAGAAATGTGAACAGTTATTGCTAACAGCACAGCAGCAGAGCTTCGAGCTCCAAATGTACTCCTGTTAGTTACACCTGTGCTTTATTCCCTTGCATTTACCTCTTAAACTTTTGAGTTTCTTTTAGTAGTTATTGTGGCACAATGACCACAGTAGAGTAGACTCATGTTGTAGCCAGTGTGCTGCACAGCCCAAATGTCCCTCACTCTGTATCAGAGAGAGGTGTGTTACAGGCAACTGGGGAAAACCAGAGTGTAGATAATTAGAAAGTGCTATCAAGCAAACCCAAAACTTACAGCAAAGCTGGAGTCAGCCTAAACCCAGTATGTCTTGTCATTGTGCAGGTGTGCCTAAGTTCATGACCATAAGTTTTGCTACTGAAATGAGTCTCATTCTTCATATAGACTGTGCTCCTGCAACTTAATATCTGATAATAACTTCAAATAATAATTTGACTTGTATGAGCTTCTGGGTAGGAATGGTAGCCAAAGCACAAAGCTCCTTCTTTGTTATACTTCAGTTGATCCGCTGGGACACCTGCACAGAAAAGAATCTCTGTAGCAAACCCCAGGATAACAGCAAATTCTGGGTTCATTTATTAGCACCTGTAAGTTTAAAAAGTAAAGTGTCTGGGATGCAAACTCTATGTTTTTAACATAGACTGAGCAGTTTTAGAAGAAGAGCTACCAACAAGCTGAGAAGCCTTTCAGAGAGTTTTTCCTGGAAGTTTTCCTGTGGGAACCAAGCTGAAATTTGAGAAATGAGGGCTGTGTGTGAGAAGAGGAACACAAACAGTCACATTCAGCCTTCTTGCCATATCACCCTGCAATGCAAATGGGAGAACATCTGGAGGTTTAACAGGCACTGGGAGCCCAATGTTTGCATTACTTCCTAGAACATGAGAGATTACATTTAGGTTTGCAGGAGAAGATGGAAAATTATTACATGGGATGCATTCTATGTTGACTGTGGGATGATTTCAAGAAAAACATTTGCACAAACACATCCCTGTACTTTAGAGCAGAATCTAAAGGAGATGAGGTTTTTTGACACAGTTTCTCAGTGTTCTCTTGGGGAAACTGGCTGCTCATGGCTTGGACATGTGCAATCTTTACTGGATAAAATACTGGATGGATTGATGGCTGGGCCCAAAGAGTGGTGGTGAATGGAGTTATATCAAAATGGCAGCTGGTCACAAGCAGCATTCCCCAAGGCTCAGTACTGGGGTCAGTCCTCTTTAATATCTTTATATGTATGAGGGGATCAAGTACACCCCTAGTACATTTGCACATAACATCAAGCTGGGAGAGAGCGTTGATCTGCTTGAGGGTAGGAAGGTTCTACAGAAGAATCGAGATAGCCTGAATCGATGGGCTGAGGCCAAGTGTATGATATTCAGAGAGACCAAATACTGAGCCCTGTAGCTGCATTACAACAAACCCACACAATTTTACTGGCCTGGGGAAGAGTGAACAGAAAGATGTCCAGCAGAGAAAGACCTGGGGTGCTGGTTGATGGCCAGCTGAATACAAGCCAGCAGTGTGCTCAGGTGGCAAGAAGGCCAGCCTCATCCTGGCTTATATCAGGAATAGTGTGGCCAGCAGGAGCAAGGAAGGGATCATCACCTTGTACTCAGCACTGGTGAGGCTGCACCTCAAACACTGTGTTCAGTTTTGTGGCCCTCACTGCTAAAACAATGTTGATGTGCTGGAGCAGGTCCAGAGAAAGGCAATGAAGCTGGTAAAGGGCCTAGAGAGCAAGTTCTATGATGAGTGGTAGAGGAAACTGTGTTTAGTCTGGAGAAAAGGAGGTTCTGGGGAGACCTTATTGCTCTCTACAATGACCTGAAAGGTTGTAGTGTGATGAAAATCAGTGTCTTCTTCCAAGCAGCAAGCAACAGGTTAAGAGAAAATGGCTTCAGGTTAAACCAGGGGACATTTGGATTGGATGGTATGACAAATTTCTTCACCAAAAGTCCCAGAACAGGCTGCCCAGAGAAGAGGCTGAGTCACCATTCCTGGAGGTTTTCAAAATACAAGTAGACACAGCAGTCAGGGACATGGTTATTGGAAGGTTTGGCAGTGTTAGTTTAATGGTGGAACTCCATGATCATAAAGGTCTTTTGCAATCTAAATGGCTCTATGCTATGTTAAGCACTAAACCTGCTGCCTACTGAGTAGAAGGGCTACAGGCTGCTTTGGGCAACAGGAGTCTTGTTAAGGCCAACTCTTCAAATCCTCTGGGGACTGACTGCCTTTATTCCCTCAGGTGGCACTTACCTGAGAGATCCATCAGTAACACATGCTTTAATCAGTCTTCTCTCTGGCTGATGAGAATGACTGATTCAATGCCTCCACTCACTGTCTTGGGATCTGCCTCTGCCAGCACAAAGTCTTGTCAAAGATGGAAACTTTTTAATACATTTTTTCCCCACCTTTTTTTTTTTTTTTTTAATTAAGGGGTGGGGGGGGTATTAAAAAAAATAAAAGGAACAAGGAATATACATGATGGAATAACCAACTAAGGATACTTCAGATGAGATGTGAGAAGAGGAAAAAAGATTTTTGTATATTTATTTGTATGTATATTTACATGATAAACAGCCAATCATGGTCTGGAACCAACTGAAGCCATCTGGTTGTGCAGATGTTTGCTGTATCTGAGCATGCTCTTCTCTTTGTATTACTCTTCTCCTCTGACTTATTCCTTTTTCCATAAAACAATGCAGGTTTCTTATTTGCTTATACTTTTAAGTATTTGGGCACTTTCAGTGTGGCTGCTGATGGCATGGCCCCCAGTAACTGGCTTCCTACAGAGCACCTACCGAAAACTATTTGCTTTCTGGTGTTGTAGTCTTCCTATACCTCTGGGCTCTCAGTCTGGAGCACAGGTTTTATACAGGCTTTCATTACATGAATTTTAACAAATTGGAACCTACATGAGTCCATTGCCTCCCACAAAAGTCGTAAAAGTCAAAAGATACTAATGAGCATTCATTCTTTGTTGGTTTGGTTGAGGTTTTTTTGCAAACATAGTCTTTTGGTTTTTTTCAGTCTTCACTGATTTAGAGCATTCATGTTGTTACAACCCTTGAATGTATATGTTCCGTGCAAGAAAAACAGATTTCATCGTGTTTGTAAAGTGGAGGCCTCAGCCTGGCTTCAATGAAGGCTGAGATGGTGCTTCAAAATTGTTCATTGAAACAGAAGTGTCCATTAGCATCTGTATATGCAACATAACACATATGATAAATGTGCTTTCTCTAAGAGAATTCAGTTTGAGAAGTCTGTGGAGATGGTGGTTGGAACTTACATGCCTGGTATTAAAATGCACTGAGAGGAAACAGTTTTGTCAAGTAGCAAAGTAAAGGGGGAATAGATGGGCTGAATTAAGCAAAAAATATGATGCTAAATAATGTTAAGACAATGGTCTGTGTTAATAAAAAGCATGTGGGAAGACTTCAGCTTGATATTCTAGTTTGAATTTATTTTCCTTCTCCGTTAGTGTCATTACCTCATGTTGTATTTATATTAAATACTTCATTATGATGAAGGGAGAGTACACACAGAACAGAAAATATTAGCACTTGGTAAGGACTGTGTTCTATTGACAAAATACTTAGAGTCTTCTTTAGAAATCTTACCAACTGTGAGGTCAGCTGCACGGGTGTACATCTTCAGTAATACTTTTGAAATCAATGTAATCATAATGGATTTATAGGGGAATATCTCCCTTTTACAGATTATTTACCTGATAAATGCTAATGACTCCTTAGAGGTGAGAGTGGAGGAAATCTGGGATTCTACCCAAGGAATACAAAACAGGATTCTAGCATATAAATCTCCCTCAAGTTTTGAACTGTTGCCATTAAGTAAATTCTTCCCAATGAAATACTAATGAAAGTCTTTGCTGAATTTACTGTGTTAACAGTAACATTGAAGCCACAGTGTTGCTCCCAATAATTCTGGCTGCTCAGGGCTGATGGAGTCTCAAGCCTGTCCCTTACCTCTGATGTAGAAGAATTGTTAGCTTTCATTTTATTGTCATTTCCTGTGGATGGCCAGAACTTTGACTGTTACTATGAGGCTTGGGAGCCTTGTGATATTTCTACAAAGCTTGCTCCATTTTGCAATGTGTTTTGTGTGCTAGTCTCATATATTCATGCATCAATGAGTGACAGCAATACCCAACCTTAATTTAAGTCAAAACCTGTATCTATGGGTAAACCAAGTTCAGAATGGTAGGAAGGGTGAGAAGAGCACATCTATTTTCTAAAGTTCAGTAATTACTCTTTCCAGATGAGCTGCAGAATAGAAAACACAACTGTATGTTTGTCGGTTGGTGCAAGGAATGCACATTCTGAATTACCTCTAAAAAATACTTCAGGAAAAAACCCACATCTATATGAATGAAGATTTAGAGGACACAGTCTCAGGCTGCGTCAGGGGAGGTTTAGGCTGGAGGTTAGGAGGAAGTTTTACACAGAGAGAGTGATTACCCATTGGAATGGGCTGCCCGAGGAGGTGGTGGGGTCGCCGTCACTGGGGGTGTTTAGGGCGAGGCTTGACAGGATGCTTGGTTGCATGGTTTAGTTGATTGGGTGGTATTGGATGATAGGTTGGACACGATGATCTCGAAGGTCTCTTCCAACCTGGTTTATTCTATTCTATTCTATTCTATTCTATTCTATTCTATTCTATTCTATTCTATTCTATTCTATTCTATTCTATTCTATTCTATTCTATTCTATTCTACCTTATCAGGCTATGTAGGAAATATTAGAACTCCAGAGAACATATATGCATCAAAAGGAATCTGTCCATCTAGGGGTTGGACAAAGTGACTTTTGAGGGTCCCCTCCAACCCAATGTAGTCTGTGAATCTCCTGTAAAGCTTAAACTATTAGGGCCCTCCAAAATAAAAATTCCTCTAAGCTTAACTGTCAGCATGAAATAAATCTTACCAAAACATTTTGCAGCTTCATAAAATCAAAACTATTTTCATATCTTAAACACTTCCTTTTCTTCCAACTCACAAAAACAACACAAGAGAGAGAGAGAGAGAGCATCCAGGTCTTCCTGAAGATATTCATCCACCATTGATTTGATGGGCACATTTTTTTTCCTCATGAGTTCCCTCTGTGTGTGATGGCATCCTTATCTTCGAAAATGACCTGCTGATAGCCTCTGCTACAGCCTGAGCACCCACTGAGAAAAGGGTGTGTTCAACCATCAGACAAACTAGCCCTAAACCTGCACTGAACTCTCCCTCTGCTGCCACTGAAGTGCTTAGAATCAGGCTTCAAGTGAACCCTGTGATTTCCCCACTGATGCTCAGAGGCAATTTGCTTCTGATTTCAATTAAATCAGAAGGCTGAAATGTCAGTACTGTACTTTAAGAAAAACAAACAACAACAAAACAAACCCAAACAAACAAAGACCTCTTGCCATCCCTGAAGTTAAAATTTAGTGCACTGGGTATTTCTTGCATTTGCAATTGGGCCTAATGTTTTCACGTTTTAATTCAGTTGGGGCTAGAAGTCTATTTTAAATGCTAAAACAGATGTTTTCATAATGTTGGGACTTTAGGAACATCAATGGTATTAACAGACATCACCAAAAATATCCCTTAAGGACTATGTTGATTTGGCACAGTTCCCGATGTAGGAATTGTCAGTAGCTTCTTAAACAGCTTTTCTATCTCACAAATCTTCCTGTGTAGATGCAGACAAAACTATCATAAAATATTTTTCTTACATTCTGTAGAGTGCTTATATTTATTGTTTGGCAATCACACTGGGAATCAGAGAATCACCTAGAATGGAAATGGCCTTTAAGGTCATTAAAAGTCCAATCATTAACCTAACATTGACAAGTCCTTGACTAAAGCACATTCCTAAGCGCTACTACTCTTCCATATATCCAGGCATGGGGAGCCCACCACTGCCCTGGGCAAGTTGTTCCAATGCCTGATAACTCCTTCAGTAAAGAAATTCTTCCTAACATCCAGTCTAAACTTCCCTTGGTGACACTTGAGGCCATTAAGGCATGCACACCCACTCGTGTGAGAACTGATGCTTCAACCCAGATAGAGCTGCTGGAGGTAGAAGCAGCTATGCAGACCTTGGTCTGTGGGAAGTGCCTTGAGCTCTCTTCCAGAGAGGAGGTGTGGGGCAAACTTGCCTGCAAAAGGTCTGCTCAGGTGGAGGACCACCTGCAACAGGTGGTTGAGTGGCAACAGACATTCTAAAGGCTGCTTAGTATCAGGAAAGCAGAAATGAAGATAGATAGCTAGATTCAAATGCAATTTGCACTGAACCCACAGCCTATGGCCAAACCAAATCCAACCAAATTCTGCCTAATTTCTCTCCTTCAGTTGCAAGATGTGTACATTCTTCTCTGAGTTAAACACTAAACCTAACCTTCTCTAATTCAAGCAAAGGCAGATCTTCCCCATAGCCTTCCAAATCTGTCCAAAACCAACCCTTCTCCTGCACAGTCCCAAGTTCTTCTACCAGCACACTCCAGCAAGTTTGGGGATGTCAAACTGCAAGGGCAAGAACAAGAAGAAACTTCTCTCAGAGCCTGAAATAGACCTGCAGTACTGATTCACTGCTCAGCAGTCTGATAAATCCACAGACTGGGATGCAATTGGTCTTCTGGGCTGCATGCACACACTGTCCATACAGACTGATGAGTTCCACTCAGAGGTCCTGAAGAAACTCTCCATTATATTGGAAAGGTCATGGCAGTCTGGTGGAGTTTCTGCTGACTGGAAAAGGGGAAACATAACCCCCATCTTCAAAAAGGGAGAAAAAGGAAGACCTGAGAAACTATAGGCCAGTCAGTCTCAACTCTGTGCCCAGCAAGATCACACACCAGATGCTCCTGAAGATTTTGCTAAAGCATATGGAAAATGAAAGAAGGGGTGACTAGTGGCAACCAGCATGGCTTCACCAAGGGCAAATCACGCCTGATGAGTTTGGTGGCCCTTTATGATGGAGTTACAGCATCAGTGAATAAGGAAAGAGCAAGTGAGGTCACCAACTGGATTCATGTAAAGCATTTGACACTGCCCCACATGACATCCTGGTCTCTAAATTAGAAAAACTTGGACTTGAGGGATGGACCTCTCACTGGAAAGGAATCAGCTGGATGGTCACACTCAGAGATTTGTGGCCAAGGGCTCGACATCCAAAAGGAGATCGGTGACCAGTGGCACACCTCCCGGGGTCAGTACTGAGTTAGGTGCTGTTTAACATCTTTGTCAGTGGACAGTGGAGAGGAGGGCACTCTCATCTTGTTTGTTGATGCCACCAAGCTGTGTGGCATGGTTGTCTTACTAATGGGAGGGATGCTATCCAGAGGAACGTGGACAGGCTTGAGAGGTGGGCTCGTGCCAGTCTCATGAGGTTCAACAAGGCCACAGGCAAAGTCCTGCACCTGACTTGGGGTAATCCCAAGCACAAATATGGACTGGGCAGAGAATGGCTTGCAAGCAGTCTTGAAGAGAACGACTTGAAGTGGTCATTTGATGAAAAACTCAACACGTTCACTTACAGCCCAGGAGGCCAAGAACAGGCTGGGCTGCATCAAAAGAAGCATGACCAGCAGGAGGAGTGATGGGATTCTGCCACTCTGCTCTTGTGAGACCCCACCTGGATTACTGTATCCATTTCTGGGGCCCCAACACAAGAAGAACATTGAACTGTTAGAGTGGGACCAGAGGAGGGCCATAAAGATCAGAGGGCTGGAGTACCTTCTCTGTGGAGACAGGCTTTGGGAGTTGGGGTTATTCAGCCTGGAGAAAAGAAGGCTCTGAGGAAACCATGTAGCGGCCTTCTGGTACCTGAAGGGGACCTTAAGAAGGCTGAGGAGGGACTTTTAAGAAAGGCTTGTAGTAATGGGATGAGGAGGAATGGCTTTAAGATGGAAGAGGGCAGATTTAGACTGGATATTAGGAAGAAATTCTTTAGTGAGGGCGGAGAGACGCTGGAACAGTTTTCCCTGAGAAATTATGGGTTTTCCCTCTCTGGAAGAGTTGAAGACCAGGTTGGATGGGGCCTTGAGCAATCTGGTCTTGTGGTAGGTGCCCCCAGTTCTCTCAGCAGAGAGACATAAGACATTCCCTCTAGGCCTTTTGCCAGCTTTGTTGCCCTTCTTTGGATATGCTCTAATACCTGAATGTCCTTCTCACAGTGTGGGTCCCAAAACTGATTAAAGTATGGGGACACAATCACTTCCCTACTCCTGCTGGCCGCATTACTCCTCATACAGGCCTGGATGCCATTGGTCTTGTTGGCTTCCTGGGCACACTGCTGGCTCATGTTCAGCCAGCTATCAATCAACATCCCCATGTACCTGTCCTTCCAGCCTGTAGTGCTGTGGGGGATTGTGGCCAACACACAGAACCCAGCATTTGGTCTGTGTAATGTGCACAGGCCCATAACAGTACAGAATTTGTCTACACGGTAAAGGTTCAGCAATCACTGATAAATAGGGATTTGGAGTTAACCACTGCCCTGAGTGTGAACCACCATTCCAGTGCAGTAAGAGCCTGTCTGCAACATGGCACACTAGCTTGCCCTGCAAGATACTTCCCTATGGCTACTTGCACTGGTGCTAAATGAGGATCAGCCTCACTCCCACAGACTTCTGTTTTGCAAGTAGGACCATATTCTTCTAATACTTTTCCATTAGTGTTGGAGGTTTGAAAGTACCAGGGATTAGTGGTGAAAAGATAGAAAAAAAAATCACAGAATCATAGAATGCTATGGGTTGGAAGGGACTTTCAGAGATGATCAAGTCCAACCCCACTGCGAAGCAGGACAGCTAAAGGCAAGTGACACAGTACACCATCCAGGCACATTTTGATGATCTCTAGAGCAGGAGACTCCACAACCTCGCAGAGCAGCCTGTTCCAGTGCTATCTCACCCTCACAGTAAAAAAGCTCTTTCACTTGTTGAGATGAAATTTCTTGTGAATGAGTTTATGTTCAATGCCCCTCATCCTATCACTGGTTATCACTGAAAAGAGACTGGCTCAATCAGAACATGGAGTATATGGTTGTCTGTTTGCAGTAACTTCCAGGAAGGCCATGTTGGGGAAATAATAGTAACAGTGGAAACAACAATAATAGTAATTTAAATTTTTATTAATGAAAAAAAATGGCAAGAAAATATATTTTTTTTCTCTGCTGCTGTCTTAATGGATTCTTTTGAAAGGAGCTGTCCTGTTTTGCATAAGCAACATTTAAAAATTAATAATTTAATTGCTTTAATATCACTGTTGACATTAAAGAGGGAAAGGTTTGGCTCATTCATGACCAGTGTCTGAAGGTTTTGTAAAATGACTGGGGAGTCTGCCTGCAAACACCAAGTCTCACCCAGGCTTACTCAATTTGTTAAACATGCATTTGGAGCTGCAAAAACATCTCTGTATTATCTACAAGGCATTTATCAGGGCTATCTTGGTAATAGCAGTATGCAGTTTATGGTCAGTTTCAGCTAACAGTGGTGTTCCATAAATAAAGAGATTTTTTTAATGGCCATGGCTTAAAGCCAAAGCTTCCTTCATTCTTTTGGCATATTTATATTCAGTTTTTATTAATGGCCATGATGCATTAGCCACTCGTCTCCAGCTTCAGCTGTGTTACAGAAAGAGTATTATGCCAATAATCTCCTGGGATGCATCCACGAACAAGTAACTTTTGTGCTTATTGTCATAGTATTTCAGGACTCAGGCCTGTTTAATTAAACCCTTCATATTCTCAAGCACTCTCTTGAAGTTTGCATCTGTTCTTTGAGTGGCTATGAGCTGTCATGCTCTACGGCTGCTTATTCACACAACTACTTTAGCCATATATTTTTCTGTGTAAAGCACAGTTCCAAGAAATCATCACGTCACTTCTTTGTTCAAGCAATGATGCAGTGATGGATACAGAATTGCTAAGATCTTTTCTGGGTTCCCTTCTCTCCCATCTGTGTCCTAGAGAGTTGATGTGATCATGGTCTTCTGTTGCATTATCAAAAGCTAAGTCTGGGTTCTCTGGGATCTTTTATTTGAATCATGAGTCCTCTTCCAAATAACCATCTTATCTCTTTTCAGGGTTGTAGCCCTGAAATCTAAGGAAACCTAGCCCAGAAATCCAGCCCTGTTTCTAGGGGCAAAGCCCTAGGTTTACAAGATTGACACTGTGACCTTGAACTCTTCTGCACTTTTTTGCAGGCAGTTTCTTTGCTACTATTTGAAACAATGTGTTAGTCTATTTCATTTGTACTGAGATTCCTGGATCTAGAGTTTTGTAATTATCTTTTTCTGCCTGAAACCAAGAATATTGAAAGCATCATGTGCATTGGCCACCACTAATAAATCTAATAAATAACTGGTCTTACTTCTAAAGACAGAGGCAAAGAAGGTATTGAGTTCCTCAGTGTTTTTCTTATTCTCAGCCACTCTGTTCCTCCCTACACCCAACAAAGGACAGAGTCCTAAGTCCTCCTTTGTTGCTGATGTATTCATAGCATTGTTTCTTGTTTTCCTGTTTGTTTACCATGCTGTGTGCATTAGGGCAGATGTGCTTCAGTTGCTCTGGAGCTCTTCCCACCTTTTTGTAGGAAGAAGTCCTGGTTCCTGCGTGGCTGTTCTCAGAAGCTCCTGTGGCTGGTAATTCATCAGCACTACTAGCATCTTTGATGCCTCATGGGTCACCATTCCCTATCTCCACTGATACACCAAATAGAAAGACCTCACTGTCACACCATCCTTCAAACATTGCTGTGCTGCCCTTGGGCTTATTTCCAATGAGACCATTTTGGTGTCCTTCCCCCTTCAAATCTTGTTTCAGGCTCTTCTGATGAACCTCGCTAGCTCCTGGGCTAGGATCTTTTTCCTACTTTGAGACAGGACAGGACATTTTTTAAAGGTGGGAGTGTGATCACTGTTGCCCTGGCAATGCCCATGACTAGTCAGCCTGTTCCAGGAGAGCTGCTGACTCCTGGCTGGTCTCTGTTTCCCTGGCATTTCCCTACTAAGGGAACCTCTCATGGAACTCGCCGTACATTGAGATCTATCTGTCTGCTTCCCTCTGGCTTGGTTCTGAAGTAGCTGATCTCAGCAAAGGCCAAGACCATGTCTTTTATTGGTTCTACCTTCTTTCCACAGTTTCTTTATCTTGGTCAGTCCCTGGGACTATCCGTGTCTGGATTTCCTTCATTGTTCCTGTGGACCTTCACAGAGGGATACTTCATTCAAAAAGAGGTTTAATTGTTCTGACACTGGCCTGTGCATAGCATTAATCTGTTTAAGAAGTACTTCTGAGAAGATTTCAAGGATATACTATGCTATGGGAATTTATCTACATAGCTTCACTCTGTACCTACCTTATCCTACTGTAAACCCATCTGAGAGCTCTAATAACATTCATAGTAATGGTTCACATTTTGACAGTAGTGGTGTCATGAAATTCAATTTGACATACATTTGCTTACTTGCAGACTTGATCTCTTGTGACTCTGTTTTTCTTCCCTGAGCACATTAAGTTCTGGACCATACTGTACTCCTAATCTAGTGAAATAAAAACAAAATTTGAAAAGCAATTCTCTTCTGGTTGAAAAAGTGGTCTTTCCAGATACTGACAAATGCTGATTCTGTTAGACCAGAATCTTGTAGGTCCATGAGGGTTTTTGTTAGCTAATGCAAGAAAGTCTAACTCTGTGTTAATAGTGTTAGGCAATTCTAGAAACTTTATCAGTTTAAACCTAAGTAGTTCTAGTAGGAAATCTTCTGCAAAGAACTTCATTTCAATGCCTTCAATTCATGCAAGTAGGATACTTCAGGATACAGTTGTTGGGGACTCAGATTTCTTTAAGAGTGCCATCTGTGCTTGGCTAATTGTTCATCAATAATTAAATCATTTGCTTTCCTCAGTGTTGATCATGTTAGCATAATAGTTTTTAGACTGAGGTTTTGTTGGTCATTGATTACCAAATAATTTGTCTGTTTTTTTCAGATAAAAGAGTCCATTGTATGCAAGTATCATTCAAGCTACTAGAGCTGTTACAAATTATTAACCAGCTCTACTCTTTAAATTAGTTTTGAAGATAAGGAAAATCTGACTATTTTGCTGTCATATCCATTCAGCTGGCATTTTGGAGGATTTGTTACTTTACATTCCTCTTTTTCTTTTTAAAGCAAACTCCTCCAGGCCTTAACATGGGAAAAGCTCTCACTAATAAAGTGTGCTTTCCAGCATGAAATCATTATGAGTTGGCTTATTTTGTGTAATAATTTGGTTTTTTTCCAAATATACCTAAAGAAATAAGATATTAAAAATAATCCAGTTCTCTAAATGCCTTTAAAAATCTAGGCTATAGATCAAGTTTAGGGAATTTTCCCATACCTTAGGCAGTGTCTTCCAGCTTCTAGCCCATCAATCAGGTGTGGCACTGTGGCAAAGGAGCTGGGGGAACACAATGTCACCTGTCTCACCTTCTCAAAGACATCAAAATATGCTACAGTGAAGATCTAACATAGCAAAGCTTTAGCACACATTATCTTCCTGGACAGAAAGCGAAAATGTTGCTAAAGGAGTGACTGACCAGATTTGCTGAGGTGTGAAGAGCTGCCACCATCTGCCCTTCCTTTCCATTCCATAACAGCTGTCATGATTACGCATTGTCATCTCCATGACGTGGACACACCTTGTTCCTGTCACCCATATGGAGTTACTTCAATTAGCAATGAAGCACTTACATTCCCATGGACATCAGGATACTAGGAAAATTTTAACTGATCTTCCCACTAGACCACACAAGGGCCCTGATGGTGGCATCTAATTCCCACCATCAGAAATGCTGGACCTCCAGCTATGAGTTTCGAAGGAGCTGGTTGTGAAACACCAAACAGCTGGAAGTCATTAACTTTCCTTTTAAACAGAAGAATCAGCTTTGTTGCGTCTATGTTCCTTCAACTTCACACTCTAAACAGTGTTCATATGATTAAGATGTTGCAGAAAACAGTTTATTCCAACTAAATACAGGAAATTCCTTTTTGGTACCCCAGTATGTCTTGGACAAACCCACTGCTGCTGTGGGTTGAGGTATTTGTGTTCAGAACACAGATCTAATAACCTCTCTTCATTAAAAAATGACCAAATATACTCAGTCTTTTTCTAGAACCAGATGAGTAATGCAACAGCAGAGTTACACTGAAAGCCCAAGCAACTGTCACTGGTCAAAACAAAAGAACTTGCAACACTTATGTGGGCATTACACCTTTGCCAGGTACTTTGTTGAAAGGTAGGACCTGGGAATCATCATGAAGGTATCAGAAGAAAAAACTGGATTACACCTGCATTGCTTCCAATCAGCCTATTACATTATTGGACCAAAAAAACAACCCAAAAACAACTCAGGAGGAAGAAGGCTTTTCCATACACTGGAAACCCAGGCTCAGTCAAACACCAGCAGGGTTGGGAGGGTGCACTTTTGTCTGTGATGCTGACCGTAACTATCTCCAGCTGTGCTGAAAATGATCAAATAGATTCCTGAGGATGGGAGGAAAGGGGATTCAAGATAAGTGATTTTCTGCTGTACATAGGAATTTAATTGCACTGAAAGGCATTTTTGGGGTCAACGTTTGGTAGTTTATGTCTACATTACTACTTTTTAGCTGTATAGTTTCAGCTTTTCCAGCCCAAATCTCATTTCAAACTGTTATAAATTTGAAGCAGCAGCCTGGAGCTGCACAAACATATGGTCCCAGCATTAAAAAAGGACTATGGTCTTTCAAGCAATATACACTATGCCTGGGACCTTACCATGAACTTAGATGGCAAAATATTGGCATGTTGGTCTGTTCAAAAGTTGAAAGACCTCTTTGTAAACCACCTCAATTGTACACGAAGGTTTTATTATGTACCAACATGCATTTAATTTTTGTCTTTGGAATGGTTTACATTAGTGTTCCTCAGTGTACATCCAATTTAGATTTAATAAGATAGTGCTTGTCTATTAATAAAATAACAATAATTAAAAGCATATTTCTTACAGTTCAAATTCTGTGCAATCACTGTATTTTCTTTTCCTCTTGAAGTATGGTTTTAATGATCAGCTGGAATTATGGAGGAAAACTGTTTTTAATAAATGGAAATTAATGATACATTTGTAAACTTTAATTCTATAAGAGAAAAGGGACTAAACAAACCCAACATATTTTGAGCATAAGATTTCAAATACTGCATAGGAAAAATAATTTATTGATGGAGTTAAAGGTTGCCCCTTAAAAATAACTCTATTTTATTGTATTTCAGTGTGAGATAAATTATTATTCTTTCTCATAGCCCAGTTACAGTTCTGGAAAAGAGGAGTTATTCCCAGTCCACAAGAGGCTGAAACTGTTTGCTCTGCATTTGGAGACCCAGTCTGCCTGTGAATCCCACAAAGCCCGCTGTGGGATGTTCACCTCTTTGGTCATCTGTCCCACGTTCCTGTTGGAGTATTATTTGTGGGTCACTTTCTCAATCTGCTGCCATTCTCTGTGGAGTGTAACACCACACTGTATGTTTCAGATGAGATCAAATCTGGAGCAAAGGAGTATGGAGATAGAAGCATGGATGTGATGAAGCTCCCATTCCTGCTGCTTGAGAGGCTGAGAGGATAGCTGGTGGCACAAACTTTTTAAATCACTCAGCATGAACATCCAGGGCTTCCCTGAAAACTTTTATTTTCACATCTTTTAGCAGAGAGACACATTGGAAGCTCAGTCAGAAGGATGTGGCTAAGATATATCTTTTAGAAGTAATTTCAGCTGGGACAAGCTATGGACCACCCCTGGAATGTATGGGATCTCATTACCGGACCAGTTTACCAAGGTCAGGGAATCAAAAATCATCCCTGCACAACAAACTCTTTCCTTTGTTCCCAGCAGAGTGTACACATAACTAAAGACCATGACACTGTCATGCAGATATTTTGAAACTAATAAGAAATTATGACTGTGTCAAGCAAAATACTCGCAAAGAGGTTTTGTTGGGTGGGGATCAAAGGACAGATGAAAGAGGCTTTTATTTATAAACCACTTTTATTCTTTAACCCACTGGGGGCTGTCATAATATAAAAGACAACCCTTTCTTTGACCTTTCTTTGCAGCTTTATAAAAAAAAAGAAAAAGCATGAGACACATTTAAAAAACATTACTTGAATTCTACAAATAAAAAGCCTTTGTACTCAGCACCATAAAGCTACAAGCACGATTAGCATCATGTTCAAAATGTACAGATAATTTGATGATTAGTTTATCTTAAAACTATTAAATGGTTCCCTATTTTATAACCTGTTCACAAAGAGAGTATAAAATACGTGCAAAGAAAAAAATATCTCTTTTGCCCAAGTTACATTTCAATACAAGCTAGTTTCCTTTTCAATGTCAAGTATTCAGCCTTTTTCTGACTCCTCAAAAATATCCGTATTTGGACCTTTGCTGAAAGAATATGACCCCAATTCACTCACAAGACATGCCTCTTTTATTGTTGTTCCTGAGTTGGTAGACAGGGATGGAGTGCAGAATAGCCTTCCTGTAAGCTGGCTAAGTTGCTCTCCATCATTTGTCACCAGTCCTGGCTAACCGGGGAGGTCCCAGATGACTGGAGGTTGGCCAGTGTGATGCCCATCCACAAGAAGGGCTGAAAGGAGGATGCAGGGAACTCTAGGCCTGTCAGCCTGACTTCAGGGCCTGGAAAGGTTATGGAGCAGATCACCTGAGTGCCATCAAGCAGCATGCACAAGACAACCAGGGCATTAGGCACAGCCAAAATGGGTTTAGGAAAGGAAGGTCCTATCTAACCAATCTGATCTCATTCTATGAGTGGGTGACCCCCCTGGTAGATGATGGGAGGGCTGTGGACGTGGTCTCCCCAGGCTTCAACAAAGCCTTTGACACAGTCTCCCACAGCATCCTTCTGGAAAAGCTCATGGCTTGGAGAGGTGCACCTGTCACTGGGTTAAAAACTGGCTGGATGACAGGACATTGAGAGTGGTTGCAAATGATGTGGCATCCAGCTGGAGTCTGGTGACCAGTTGTGGTGGGTTAATGCCCATTCTGAAAACAAAATCAAATCAGGGTGGAGGGCTTGCGGGTGCTTTGCCCTCCCTGCAGGGCATTTTCCCCCTGGGAAACTCAGTCTGTTCCACTCCCCCCTCCCTGCCCTGCTAGGATATAAAAAGCAGGGCATTGCAGCTATAAGTCTCCTTTTGGCTCCTGCCTTTCCTGGATGAGAGCTACAGTGGCTGCCTTCCTGCTCCTCTGCCACGTGGTCAGGCCTGATCCTTCTCCCTGTTGCCTCTGCGCCTCTTCAGAGAGAGACTGGTTTTGTGTTCTTCTTTGTCCCCCTCCCATCCATCCTTGTTTCTTGCCCTTGTGAACCTTACTTGTTATTGTTTGGTTGTTTGTTTTTTTTTTAAAGAAAACTCTTTACCTCTTTACTTCCAAGCTGACTCCAAATTATTGCTTGGTGGATTTGCTCCTTCCCTTTCCTTTTTTTCCTTCCCTCTGTTGGGAGGCAGAAGGGGGGGAACAGGGGAGAGATTCTCAGCCTTGCCCCAATCTGAGCTCTTAACTCCCAGTTAAGGCTCAAACCACCACACCAGTGGTGTCCCCCAGGAATCAGTACTGGGCCCAGTTCCTTTCAGCATCTTTACTGATGACTTGGATGAGGGGATCGAGTCTGCCATTAGTTCACAGATGACGCCAAGTTGGGGGGCAGTGTGGATCTGCTGGGAGGTAGGAAGACACTTCAGAGAGACCTGGACAGGCTGGGTTGATGGGCTGAGGCCAAAAGGATGAGGTTTAACAAGGCCAAGTGCAGGGTCCTACACCCCATGCAGCACTACAGACTGGGCGACGAGTGGCTGGAGGGCAGCCTGGCAGAGAGGACCTCGGAGTGCTGGTTGACAACAGCTGAACATGAGCCAGCAGTGTGCCCAGCTGGCACAGAAGGCAAATAGCATCTTGGACTGTACCAGGAACAGTGTGACCAGCAGGACTAGGGATGTAATTCTGACCCTGTATTCAGCACTGGTGAGGCCTCACCTTGAGTACTGTGTGTGGTTCTGGGCTCCTCACTTCAAGAAAGATACTGAGGTGCTGGAGCAGGTCCAGAGGAGAGCAATGAGACTGTTGAAGAGACTGGAGGGAAAGTCTTATGAGGAGAGGCTGAGGGAGCTGGGATTGTTTAGCCTGGAGCCAGGTGTGTGTGCTTTTGTCCATATTTGGAGACAATCTGATTCTATAGATTAAAGTATCAGGTTTCTATCTCTTAACCTTTGTTGCCACTGACCATCATTGTTTTGGGAAGTCTCCAAATGCTACCCCAAAGGGTGAGCAATTTGCCTTGTTTTACTGGAAGAAGCAACAAGAGCCACTGTGGAGGTTGCAGCTAAAGAACCTCTCCACAGCAGGCAAAGCTACAAAGCTGCCAAGCCCAGAGCTGCAGGGACAAGAGCTGCTCAAAGCCCAAGCACAGAAGATACCCCAAATCACAGCCCACCCAGACAGCTACATCATCTGCCTGCCCGCAGCGTGCCAGGGACGCATCCTTCACAGAGAAGCCTCTCCCCACACAGCAGCACCCACATGCAGAGATCACCGCCAGCCGGCGTGGATTCAAATGCACCACAGGTCCTTGGGATGGTAAACACAGTAACCAAATATACTGAAGTGACTTGCAGTGAGTAAAGCTGATTGTTACAGGCAACTGTTAAAAGGTTCTGTTGGGCAAGTTCTAGAGTTCCCCTTTGCGGGCAAAGCCAGCACCCTGCCAAAGTCTGTCTTTACAGTTTAAAGACTGTTTGTTGTTTCTGGTTTTTGCTAATATTGTTTAAATTGTTACATGTTCCTGCTTAGGAGATGCCTTTCCACAATCCACAATCAGTAAATAGGTTTTATTAACATTTTCCTGCAATTTTTTATTAATAAAATTATTAATATTTTTATTAATTGTTCTACCAATTAAATATTAATAGTGACAAGATGAGAGGGCATGGCCTGAAGCTGCACCAGGGAAGGTTTAGGTTGGATGTTAGGAAGCACTTCCTCACAGAAAGTGTAATTAA